>NC_084621.1:59889904-60032404 GCF_033978795.1 Nerophis ophidion | reverse complement strand
ACTGTGAAAAGAAATGCAACAATGCAATATTCAGTGTTGAGAGCTGGATTTTTTGTGGACATGTTCCATAAATATTGATGTTAAAGATTTCCTTTTTTGTGAATAAATGTTTAGAATAAAGTTTATGAATCCAGGTGGATCTCCATTACAATCCCCAAAGAGGGCACTTTAAGTTGATGATTACTTCTATGTGTAGAAATCTTTATTTATAATTGAATCACTCGTTTATTTTTCAAAAAGTTTTAGTTATTTTGATATCTTTTTTTCCAAATAGTTCAAGAAAGACCACTACAAATGAGCAATATTTTGCATTGTTATACAATTTAATAAATCAGAAACTGATGACATAGTGCTGTATTTTACTTCTTTATCTCTTTTTTTCAACTAAAAATGCTTTGCTCTGATTAGGGGGTACTTGAATTAAAAAAATGTTCACAGGGAGTACATCACTTAAAAAAGGTTGAGAACCACTGTACTAGAGGAATGAACTCGGGAGAGTCTGGAATGTCAGAAATTTGGTCTGCAGCAATCTTGGATAGTTGAGACAGAGTTTGTTCAATTTCAGTGCTGTTGTTCAACCTCACAACCAATTAAAATATGTTAAGCTGGTTGTTGTACATACAAATGTGTAAAGTTGAATTTGGAAGGTGAACATGTTCCCTTTAGGTATCACGCCAATGGATTTGAAATACATTTTAAAAATCAGGATTTTAAAGGGTTGGCATTGCAGAAATACAGATTTCAGTGTTCATGAACGACCAACATTGTATGCAGAATATTTACGGCCTCAAAAATATTCTTACATTCATTGACATAATTACCTCTGCCGTGAGGTTCTGGACTCGCTGGGGGTTTGTTACTTTCTTCTTTGTCTGTTAATTGGCAACGCAGCTTAAAATGTTATGGCTGGATTTTAATGAACATTTCAGGAAATGTCAGAAATCTGACAAGGAACAAGTGATATCATTTTTGGGGTGATCCATTAGGATTTTTGTTTTAAGGACGCTTTACTTTAAGGTGGAAATCTGACCTCTCAGGTATTTCTTCGTGGGCCAGTGGGGTTTTGACTCTCACGCAAGTCTTTTTAGTGGAAAAGTTGGAACAGTTTCCTGGAACAACTCATTTAAAAACACTCACACACTTTTACTGCCAATAGTGAACCAGTGGGTTTAAGTCATTATATGCAGCATGGTTATGGCTGCATCAACCACGTACAATTCCAGAGTTTGTAGGAATGAATGTCAATTTTGGACTTGTTCATGATTTATTCAAACCGTTCTTTTTCCTTCGGTGGAACAGTTTAAGCAATCTTGAAAAACAACAACTGGCGCAAATGTAAACGTCACATGGAACAAAAACATGTTACAATGACAGCTAAAACCTTGCAGAAATAACAAATACGGAAGAAAAAGGTCAAACCTACTTTATATCAGTGTAATATCGTCTTATATTCAAGTTAGAAGGGTAATTTCGTGTCATTTAACAGTATGAACAAACTTTACCCCCAGAAAACAAGAATTGTATTTATTTTAAATATATTTACAGATGTCCACACAGTCCAAGTTATGTTTAAAATATACAGTGTGGACATCATCGAAGACGTGTGTTGTAATATCATTCCGTCCTGAGAAAATATATTATCAAGGGTTTGAAATTAATGAAACGTTCTTTCCCAATTATCCCATGATAATAATTGCCCGGAACTGTAAATTGTGTGATGTCATGCCAGAAAAAAAACTACCAGTAAATTCATCAAAAGGTATACAGTAAAATTCTTAAATTCGTCAAAATGTATACAGTAGGAGTAAAAAAACAAACAAAAAAATGCTTACATTTCATGTCCCTCCTTTTTGCAAAGAAGAAAATATCTTTTGTTTGAAGAAAGATGTGTTTTGGGTTTTTCGTATTAAATTCCCGTTATTGCCTACAGGTGGCGATAATATGTTGGTTAGTTGACAATGTGTGTGGTGCGTCGAGCTGTTTTTGTATTTATGAGAAGTGAAAATGCACAGTTTTGCAACACACGTACCATTTGTTTATACACATTGAGAGGTTTCTCGTTCTTAACGTGTTTGACCGCGAGACCCATCATATTCCACTACAGAGGGGCCTGGGACCCACTGAAATATTTACACTGGATTAATTACTTTACACTTAATTTTAATCATACTCAATATTTATATCCAACCTACTTACAGTTTAAACGGATACACCTTGTCAAATGATTTGAAACCATGTGTTAATCACAAATATTATTATCAAAGTTTAGGTCAGGTTGATTAAAAATACAACATTAATACATTTTATATAATAAAGCTCTGCGATGAGGTGGCGACTTGTCCAGGGTGTACGCCGCCTTCCGCCCGATTGTAGCTGAGATAGGCACCAGAGCGCCCCGCCACCCCAAAGGGAATAAGCGGATGAAAACGGATGGATGGATATATAAAATAAATACTAATCAAATACACTGCAAAATAAAGTATTCATAAAAACTGACGAAAAATGAATTTAAATACATATACTGAGTGCTTAGATAAATATATTTCAATTTACCAATATATATATGTTTATTATATAGACCGTCAATAAACTGTAAGTGTTTATGAAAATACAGCTTGACCACTTGAGTCATAATTATTGCGCTAAGAAACTTATTTGATTTTAGTTTCAGACTTATTCTGTTTGTTTGGCATTGTCGTTACTGCCACAAGTGGTAGAAAAGTGTATTACAACTGAGTACCACTGCGGCCCATGTAGACTAGTGGTCCCCAACCACCGGGCCGCAGAAGAATTTTTTATTTTTTTTATTAAATCAACATAAAAAACACAATATACACTTACAAATAGTGCACTAACCACAAAAAACTCCCCTTTTCATGACAAAAACGTCCCTTTTTCATGACAAAGAAGAAAGAAAAAAAAAAGGAACCCCCCCCCCGCGGGACAAATTATTTAGCGGATACAAAAAGGTTGGGGACCACTGATGTAGACCACAGCTGAGAAAAGGATATTTTTTGGCGGCCATCAAAAGGGCGCTTGTGGCCCAGCTATGGTTAAAAAAACACTGCCACAGAGAACCCATCAAGTTATTCAGTGTTTTTAAACCACTGTGCTGATACAATCTGGTGTGCCGTGGGGAATTATGCAGTTCCACCTATTTGGGCTAAAAATATTTTTTGCAAACCAGTAATTATAATCCGCAAATAATGTGCCGTTGTTAAGTGCCGGTGCTGTCTAGAGCTCGGCAGAGTAACCATTTTAATTTTCCAGAAGGAATCAATAAAGTACTATCTATCTATCTATCAGTGTTATTCTCCTCAGTATTAGTCGGTGGCAGCCGGTAGCTAATTGCTTTGTAGATGTCGGGAACAGGTCGTGTGAGACGACGATGGTTTGTCGTGATCACAATATGCAGACGACAGTGGGAGGCAGCGTACAGGTATCTTAATGCTTAAACCAAAATTAAACAAAAGGCATTCAAGCTCAAGGAAAGCCTATGCAGAACGAAACTAAAACTGAGCTGGCTACAAAGTAAACAAAAACAGAATGCTGGACA
Organism: Nerophis ophidion; assembly: GCF_033978795.1. NCBI lineage: Eukaryota > Metazoa > Chordata > Actinopteri > Syngnathiformes > Syngnathidae > Nerophis > Nerophis ophidion. The sequence goes on along the minus strand of NC_084621.1, from coordinate 60,028,848 downwards.
ACAGCAAAGACTTGCAGCATGTGAAGCAGAGACGGTGTCCACAAAGTACATCCATACATGACATAACAATCAACAATATCCCCACAAAAAAAGATGGCAGATACTTATTTTATATATTTTTTTTATTGTCTACGGAGTTTAATTTTGTAAAGATTTCTGCTGGCGGTGTGCGGATTTTTTTCAACTGAAAAAATGCGCCTTAATTTAAAAAAAGGTTGAAAAACACTGATCTAATTTATGGCATTTTTCACTTTTTCGCATGGGACCATGTGTGCAACTAATGTCCATAAAGAAGTCTGTACAAACATGTGACTTCACTTATGTATGGATGATTTCTCATTGCTCCTTTCAGACTGTGCCGAAGTCTGGTGTTTCAAGTGGGCAATTTATCTTGTTACAAAACCCTTATTTTGACATCCCTCCATGTCAGCAATACTGATCATATGGAAGCCATCAGAGAAACAATCCAAGTAACATCACCTCCTAGTCAGAAAAATGCTTTGTAAACCCTTTACATGCCAGCAACGGTAGCAAAGTTTCAGTGTACTTCTGCAAAATGCTCATCTCACAGTCATTATCATTATTTGGCACAACCAAAATACATTTTCTTATTTGCCACCTTTGCTTTTTAAGTAATGGTGGTCATGTGAAACAGGAGATCTGCAGAAACCTTCCTATATAGCCCTGGTTCAGAGGTCACTGTTGTAAGAAGAGAACTCAGCATATTTAAATGACTTTCACTCGGATGTTGCCCAGCTCTGTCCCACAATAAATGATTTTATCACAAAGTTGAGTGGCGACAGGTGGTGTGAGGGATTGTTAGAGCTAATTTAAAATGTTTTAAGTTGTGATTTGAATGTACATCGACGGTAACTGTCTGTTGGATTTGTTGCATTCATTTAGAAAATTGTGTTGTTTTTTTTTTAAATATTGAACTTTTGGACACATAGTTGACAGAAATACAATAGAAAATACATATTAAACCAAATAAATAAATAAAAAATCAGTCAGATTAGCCAAATATTGTCATAAAGCCACAGACAACTACACTTCTGAATAACCCCAACATGGTGCAGCAACACGCTAAAGCAAATAAAAGGCTCATTAATTATCTACATTTCAATTACGTTTCAATCAGGGTTAAATTGAATGTCAGTCTCTTTTACATAGTATAAGAAAGCACCCCATATTTCTTGGAATTTTACAGAACCCATCCATCCATTTTCTACCGCTTATTCCCTTTCGGGGGCGCTGGTGCCTATCTCAGCTACAATCGGGCGGAAGGCGGGGTACACCCTGGACAAGTCGCCACCTCATCGAAGGGCCAACACAGATAAACAGACAACATTCACACTCACATTCACACACTAGGGCCAATTTAGTGTTGCCAATCAACCTATCCCCAGGTGCATGTCTTATAAAACACGTCTTAGAAAGTCGGAGAAAGTTGTACATGTAAACAAACTACGGTGAGTTCAAGGACCGCCAAAATTAGTAGGACAAAACATACTTGAATCAGTGAAGCATGTTTAATATAAACAGTGTGCTTTATAACAAATAGGGAGGTTTGTGTCATGTTTGTCCTCCTCCAAAAAACATATTAAAACAAAAAATATGTTTTTTTTCCATTTTTCATATATTTTTGAAAAAGCTCCAGAGAGCCACTAGGGCGGCGCGAAAGAGCCGCGGGTTGCCGACCCCTGGTTTGGATGAACTATCGCAACATCCATCCATTTTCTACCGCTTATTACCTTTGGGGTCGCGGGGGGCGCTGGTGCCTATCTCAGCTACAATCGGGTGGAAGGCGGGGTACACCCTGGACAAGTCGCCACCTCATCGAAGGGCCAACACAGATAAACAGACAACATTCACACTCACATTCACACACTAGGGCCAATTTAGTGTTGCCAATCAACCTATCCCCAGGTGCATGTCTTTGGAAGTGGGAGGAAGCCGGAGTACCCGGAGGGAACCCACGCATTCACGGGGAGAACATGCAAACTCCACACAGAAAGATCCAGAGCCTGGATTTGAACCCTGGACTGCAGGACCGTCGTATTGTGAGGCAGACGCACAAACCCCTCTTCCACCGTGAAGCCTTTTTACAGAACCATTTATTGTCAACCCGATTTTCTCCAATGTAAAGAAATAAGGAATATATCTAATCCTTCAGGTGTGGCAGGTAGTAAATACTACCAGTGTTCTTGTTTTAATCCTCAAGACCTATGTATTGTAACACTCATCCATAGTACTATTGATACTGATCATTATACTTAACACATTACCAAGTATTTTCTGGTTACTCCACAACATGTGCTGGCACACCATGTAAATAATAGAAAGTGCAAACAGCATTTGCACCATAGTATGAATAGTAGGAATAAATTTTGGGGAGGCGGGAATAAAGCCATCCGTTGTAAAGGGGTTTCCTTGGTAGTAGTCTTTATACTAGTTGGAGAGGTGTGTCATTGAGTTACATTTGGGATCATATTGGCTAAAAGACAGAACCTTGACGGAAGAACATACTATCGGAATAAAATATGCTCATATTTGTACAGTAAAATGTGTTGCGTAAGTGAGATCCGACCAATCGTGTGGAGTGGAGTTTGTTTAAACGCGTTGAAAACATGTGTTGATCTGTAAGAGTCTCTACAAGGAACAACAAGGAATAGATCTACAAAATCATGCATATGCATTATGGGTTGTCTTCATTCAGTGTCTCTGATCATTAAAACACTCCGATCAGATTGAATTTTTAACCCTGTGTGCATCAAGGATTTATATTTGATAACAGATATGTTTTGTTGTACAGTATGTATGTATATTAGAGTTCTACGGTATACCAGTATTAGTATAGTACCGCGATACTAAAGAATCAGATTCGGTACTATACCGCCTCTGAAAAGTGAGAAATGACACAATATGTTACTGCATACGTCAGAAGACTAATTAGGAGTCTTTGTTTGCTTACTTACTACTAAAAGACAAGTTGTCTTGTATGTTCACTATTTTATTTGAGGACAATAATATTGCAATAAGAAACATATGTTTAATGTACCCTAAGATTTTTTTGTTAAAATAAAGTCAATAATGCAATTTTTTGTGGTACCCTTTATTTACAAAAGTATCAAAAAGTATCGAAATAATTTTAGTACCAGTACCGATACCAACATTGGTGTATGTATGTGTGTGTGTGTGTGTGTGTGTGTATATATATATATATATATATATATATATATATGTATGTATGTATGTATGTATGTATGTATGTATGTATGTATGTACGTACCTATCTATCTATCTATCTATCTATCTATCTATCTATCTATCTATCTATCTATCTATCTATCTATCTATCTATCTATCTATCTATCTATCTATCTATCTATACCATATATATATGTATATGTATATATATATATATACATACACACACACACTTTTTTTCAATTAGTAACATATTTGACTCAAAATTAGCTCTCTATATGTCACTATAATATTGGAGAACAGTACAATTTCTTACCGCCAGTCAGACAAAAAAAAAAAAAGTAATGAAAGAAATGTTATATTTATATATAATAAAATAAATTAAACTGGTGTATTATTGCAATTAGTGTTTTTTGTGGGTTGGGGAGGGGGGGGGGGTTACATGTCTCTTTTGTTTTAATTAAGTTTGTATATTATTTTGAGTATTGTGCCTCATTGTTTCAACAACTGTTCATGAAAGTATTTAAATACTTAAGTATATATGCTTTACTTTTATTTTAAATACGTATTTAAAACTAGAAATGCAACATGTGTCATACATGACTGCTTAGAAGTGTGATTTTCTTTAACATTTTCCCTCCAAAATAATGTTTCAATTACAGTAGATGCAATCAGAGTTAACTGCCTTGGAAAGTGTAAATCACCACCAGCACATTGTCTAGAGTTGAAAAAAAAAAATGTTATTAAAACGATGTCAAACATCTAACAATTTGTTTTTGTAGTTTGTCATGATAAATGATCTAACACAATGCCTCTTATCTTTTGCTGTAAATGAGTAACCATGGTAGATAAGAACAAATATGCAGTATTATCTTTATTGCCATGACTTACAAATAAAAAAAAAAACTGTTCAAGCCATGAAGAGCCGTGCCAGTATTTGGACACAATATTTATTACTGGTTGCAGACTTGCACAACACCAACACTCATCTACTGGAGAAGGTGGTGTGTTTGTTTGTTTGTAATGTCGCCATCTAGCGGCCAAATGGTCGCATTGTTTCGCTAACTGCTCTGGAAAGAGAGATTGTTTATAGGAGGACATGGCCGTTTATTTTCCATGCAGTAGTCACAAGTCTAATGTTGAATGGTGCTCTAAACTCAAGCCTGTTATAAAAAAAAAAGAAAACATCTGTCAAGTGGCCCTATTTCCTAAAATTGATTTGGATATACATGTTTTATTTGTTTTTGTAATATATTTTCAAGGGATGAATTTCCTGGCTTCACGGTGGGAGAGGGGTTAGTGCATCTGCCTCACAATACGAAGGTCCTGCAGTCCTGGGTTCAAATCCAGGCTCGGGATCTTTCTGTGTGGAGTTTGCATGTTCTCCCCGTGAATGCGTGGGTTCCCTCCGGGTACTCCGGCTTCCTCCCACTTCCAAAGACATGCACCTGGGGATAGGTTGATTGGCAACACTAAATTGGCCCTAGTGTGTGAATGTGAGTGTGAATGTTGTCTGTCTATCTGTGTTGGCCCTGCGATGAGGCGGCGACTTGTCCAGGGTGTACCCCGCCTTCCGCCCGATTGTAGCTGAGATAGGCGCCAGCGCCCCCCGCGACTCCGAAAGGGAATAAGCGGTAGGAAATGGATGGATGGATGGATGAATTTCCTAGCTCTCAATTATTTGACTATCAAAGGGAAAAAAAGAGCTCAACTTTAAAATGGATATTTAGGAATCTTGCCTTTAATTGAGGAGACACACATTTACATACATATGTACCAGTTAGGAAGGAATTGACGTGTTATTACTTCAGCCTTTTGGAGGAGATACAGTATGTTGGCGCTCTCACCTGCAGAGGGAGACACATGATTCTGTATTGAAGCCAGGCCAAGTGCGCCGCCTTTAGCTCCCTTGCACTACTCGGTTGCATATCATCCAACCTTCAAGCTGTATAGATCAACTTTAACGACTGATACATTGGCCAGTCTGCCAGTTTGTGGCTTTATAGGTGCTTGAGAAGCTCTGTGCTGATCTATTTTAAAAGTCAGCTGCTATGGCTAATCTAGAGACTTGGGTTTGTAGATTCATCGGTAGATCTAATGTGGACATGCAGGCAGGTTGGGGAGTAACGGCATGATAACAGGACACTCTGACACAGTACAGAAATAACAAGCATTCCATCAGATTTTAAATTGGCATTTCAGTTTTGTTTTAGTTTCCAGAAATATTGTTGTGTGCATTTTTGCAGCTTATTTGGATGCTGTAATTGCATCCCTTTAATGCAGTGGTGGAAAACGTACGGCCCGTGGGCAGGATCAGGCCCCTAAACAGGTTTGTATCACGGGCCGTGGGATGAGTTTGCCAAGTATAAAAATGAGCTGAAAATGTTGATTCCCACGACGAGACTTAAAACCAGGGGAGACATGAAACCATGGGAGCTAGGGCCTTCTCTGTGGTCGGCCCTAAGCTCTGGAACACTCCAACTGTGGAGTGTTTTTAAGTCTCGTCTTAAGACCCACTGTTATTCTCTGGCTTTTAACACTACATGAATTGTGTGGTCCTGTGTTTTTAAGTGTTTATTTTAATGTATTGTTTTAATTGGTTTTCCCCTTTAAAATAGTTTTCAATCATATTCATTTTTATATTGTTTTTTATATTTATTTATTTTGTTTTTATTCAGTCAATGATGGAGCTAAGGATAGTATTTGAATCTTGTTTTTAATATTTTTGTGCAGAATTTTTGAAACATTTTTGGTGTTTAAATCAAGTGAATTGGATTGGATTGATTGAAAGAAACTGCTGTTCTAAATGTGTCCACTAGATGTCGCATTATCCATCCATCCATTTTCTACCGCTTATTCCCTTTCGGGGTCGTGGGGGGCGCTGGCGCCTATCTCAGCTACAATCGGGCGGAAGGCGGGGTACACCCTGCATTATATGCATGTATAACTTTCTTCAACATGCCAGAGAAATATATATTTTATGCCACTCCTTCTTTGTCTCATTTTGTCCACCAAACGTTTTGTACTGTGTGTGAATGCACACAGATGAGCTTTGCTGATGTTATTGACTTGTGTGGAGTGTTTATCAAGCATATTTGGTCACTGCATGACTGCAAGCTAATCGATGCTAACATGCTATTTAGGCTGGCTTTATGTACATATTGCATCATTATACCTCACTTGCATATTTGAGCTCATTTAATTTCCTATGTCCTCTGTGTATTTAATTTTTATCTGCATTTCTCATGACGTACTATCTGTATGTAATATTGGCTGCATTTCTGATAGTTGTTTGTGTGCCATGTTGTTCCAGACCACCGCAAACGTTACCCAGCTTGCATAAATTCTAAAAAAATCCATTAGAAGAAGACAGCCCGCCATTTCCTTTTACTTGGACACACACATCTATATACCTTTGACCATTCTAAGACAGTCATTTAGAGGAGTTATCTCACCATCTGAGAAGGTTTACTCATGTTTTCCAATGTTGAAAAAAAGGAAAACAGGCTAATATAGCTAAAAATAAATGTGTTGTCATGTGTTGTCTTCATTATAACACTTGTACAAGACTTGTAAAGTCATTTTGATAGTCGGCTAATATAACTAATACAAACATGTACATCATGTGTTGACTTCATTATATCACTTACAGAAGGCTTTTAATTTTTTGCGGCTCAAAACCGATTTTTTATTATTATTTTTGGACCAAAATGGCTCTTTCAACATTTTGGGTTGCCGACCCCTGGTTTAATGGTATGTACTTGTAGAAATGGCTATTAACCTATCAAAAAGCCATTGGTACACGAAAACCAGATAGTTGTAAATATCCTTCTACTGGTTTTAATAGTTGTCTACAATATCGCCAACAAAAAAAGTTTTTCTCACAATGTGTGTACAAAATATATTTTCAATGAAATCATGCAGATCATCACCACCCAGTTTTTTTGGGGGGGTGTTTTTGATTTTTAATCTCCTTACCCTCAGGAGGTGACTCATCTGGCCTGGCTTTATTCCCCGATAAACTGCTGGAATTTGATACGATGTGTGATTGAGGTGATATCACCCTCACACTGCCCCTCTTGTCTCCTCCTACTCCTCCTCTTCTTAGAAAGATGATAATCCCTTGGGTGTGTTCAGGTCACTCCTACTTTTATCAACATTCCTTTCCTACGGGGTGTGGTGGGCCGGATATTTCCGTAACTTACACCTTCATCTCAATGGACCTGTGAAGACATGCACTTTATTGGAAAAAATATGAGCCCGGCTGTAAATGTAAGCTAATAAATTGGAGTGTTTTCATTAGTCACAATTAATCTGTAGTTAAGTAAGCTCTTTTAGCTCTCAAACTCTCCTACGAGCTCAGTGTCTCTGCTGTTGTAAAAACTTTAATTCAAATTAAAGTTAAAGTACCACTGATAGTCACACACACTAGGTGTGGTGAAATTGCCCTCTGCATTTGACCCATCCCCTTGTTCCAACCCATGGGAGGTGAGGGGAGCAGTGAGCAGCAGCGGTGGCCGCGCTTGGGAATCATTTTTTGCTGATTTAACCCCCAATTCCAACCTTTGATGCTGATTGCCAAGCAGGGAGGTAACGGGTCTGATATGATCGTCGTATTCTTTGGTACACTAATTTGTTGAGGAATCACAGCCCCTACTTAAATACTGTTTTTCTTTATGCCACGGGCGGGGTTTAATTGTTAAAGTGGTGTCTTTTGTAGTCATGTACAATTACTACATCTTTTTTACAGTACATACAATAGATAGATGGATATATATATATATATATATATATATATATATATATTATTGATCATGAAGGAAATTCAAGATACTAAAACCATTAATTGGATCTAGACATTGGTGTATAGCGACAGGTTGAATTTCTGTAACTTTTGAGACGTCCTCTGCAGACTAAGATTGTGTGCTGTCAACCTTTCTCGCACAAAAAGAGCGGATAAAAACACACACATACAGTTGTGGTCAGAAGTTTACATACACTTGTAAAGATGTATGAAAATCGAAAAAGATGGGGGGGAAACTATATTTCTGTTTTAATGGGGTTTCTGTAGGAGGACAACATGACACAATCCTCCCTAATTGTTACTTGTAGAAATCCCACTGTGAATATTAAACATGATTCTCTGATGAGAGTCTTGGCGAGCACCATTTTTTTCCTCATTTTGGCGGTCTTTGAACTCACCGTAGTTTGTTTACATGTATAACTTTCTTCAACATGCCAAAGAAATATATATTTCATGCCATTCCTTCTATGTCTCATTTTGTCCACCAAACATTTTATACTGTGCGAGAATGCACAAAGGTGAGCTTTGCTGATGTTTTTGACTTGTGTGGAGTGTTTATCGAGCATATTTGGTCAATGCATGACTGCAAGCTAATCGATGCTAACATGCTATTTAGGCTGGCTTTATGTACATATTGCATTATGCCTCACTTGTCGGTATATTTGAGCTCATTTAATTTCCTATTTCCTCTGTGTATTTAATTTTTATCTGCATTTCTCATGACGTATTATCTGTATGTAATATTGGCTGCATTTCTGATAGTTGTTTGTGTGACACTTAAATACTGTTTTTCTTTATGCCACGGGCGGGGTTTAATTGTTAAAGTGGTGTCTTTTGTAGTCATGTACAATTAATACATCTTTTTTACAGTACATACAATAGATAGATGGATGATATATATATATTATTGATCATGAAGGAAATTCAAGATACTAAAACCATTAATTGGATCTAGACATTGGTGTATAGCGACAGGTTGAATTTCTGTGACTTTTGAGACGTCCTCTACAGACTAAGATTGTGTGCTGTCAACCTCTCTCGCACAAAAAGAGCGGATAAAAACCCACACATACAGTTGTGGTCAGAAGTTTACATACACTTGTAAAGATGTATGAAAATCGAAAAAGATGGGGGGAAAACTATATTTCTGTTTGAATAGGGTTTCTGTAGGAGGACAACATAACACAATCCTCCCTAATTGTTACTTGTAGAAATCCCACTGTGTATACTAAACATGATTCTCTGATGAGCGTCTTTGGCGAGCACCGTTTTTTTCCTCATTTTGGCGGTCTTTGAACTCACCGTAGTTTGTTTACATGTATAACTTTCTTCAACATGCCAGAGAAATATATATTTTATGCCACTCCTTCTTTGTCTCATTTTGTCCACCAAACATTTTATACTGTGCGTGAATACACAAAGGGGAGCTTTGTTGAAGTTATTGACTTGTGTAGAGTGTTTATCAAGCATATTTGGTCAATGCATGACTGCAAGCTAATCGAGGCTAACATGCTATTTAGGCTGGCTTTATGTACATATTGCATTATGCCTCACTTGTCGGTATATTTGAGCTCATTTAATTTCCTATGTCCTCTGTGCATTTAATTTTTATCTGCATTTCTCATGACGTATTATCTGTATGTAATATTGGCGGCATTTCTGATAGTTGTTTGTGTGACACTTATATACTGTTTTTCTTTATGCCACGGGCGGGGTTTAACTGTGAAAGTGGTGTCTTTTGTAGTCATGAACAATTAATACATCTATTTACAGTACATACAGTAGATAGATGGATGATATATATATATATTATTGATCATGAAGGAAACTCAAGATACTAAAACCATTAATTGGATCTAGACATTGGTGTATAGCGACAGGTTGAATTGCTGTGACTTTTGAGACATCCTCTGCAGACTAAGATTGTGTGCTGTCAACCTTTCTCGCACAAAAAGAGCGGATAAAAACACACAAAAAGAGTCGTGGTCAAAAGTTTACATACACTTGTAAAAAACATAATGTCATGACTGTCTAGAGTTTCCAATCATTTCTACAACTCTTATTTTTTTGTGATAGAGTGATCGGAGCACATACTTGTTAGTCACAAAAAACATTCATGAAGTTTGGTTCTTTTATGAATTCATTATGGGTCTACTGAAAATGTGACCAAATCTGCTGGGTCAAAAGTATACATACAGCAATGTTAATATTTGGTTACAAGTACTTTGGAAAGTTGCACTGCAGTAAGGCGCTTCTGGTAGCCATCCACAAGCTTCTGGTTGAATGTTTGACCACTCCTCTTGACGAAATTGGTGCAGTTCAGCTAAATTTGTTGGTTTTCTGACATGGACTTGTTTCTTCAGCATTGTCCACACATTTAAGTCCGGACTTTGAGAAGTCCATTCTAAAACCTTAATTTTAGCCATTCCTTTACCACTGTTGATGTGTGTTTGGGGTCATTGTCCTGTTGGAACACCCAACTGCGCACAAGACCCAACCTCCGGGCTGATGATTTTAGGTTGTCCTGGAGAATTTGGAGGTAAACCTCCTTTTTCATTGTCCCATTTATTCTCTGTAAAGCACCAGTTCCACTGACAGCAAAACAGGCGCAGAGCATAATACTACCACCACAATGCATGACGGTAGTTGTGGTGTTCCTGGAATTAAAAGCCTCACCTTTTCTCCTCCAAAAATATTGCTGGGTATCGTGGCAAAGCAGCTCAATTTTTGTTTCATCTGACCACAGAGCTTTCCTCCAGTCGGTCTTATCTTTGTCCATGTGATGTCTTGACACAACAGTCACACCACACAAAGCAGTATTACTTGATCTAATTGAGTTCTTAACCTAGTAACATTTGAGACAACCAGGTTAAATCTGTATGTACCAGCATTATGAAAACGATGCTCTCCTCGTAATTACCCCAAGTTCCCATTGCTTGTATGAGACCAAAGTGTTCCATCTGGTTTTAATGAAGCGGGATGAGGGAGTAGAGGAATAAGCATTTGGAGTCCTTAATGATATGTCTACTCTGTAGAGGAAAGATCTCGTGACCAAGATGTTCCACAGTGGCTTTATCTATGACGGTTCTCATTTTGGTCGCCTGCAAGTGTTTCCCATGAGGTTGAGAAACCCAAACCCAAGGTTTATACTGTATGCTCTACTGATAGAGCAATGATAGTATAGTGGTACGCATGCAAAAAGCACCGGTTGTGTTCCCAGTCAATGTCTCACCACCCAGCCACAGGAGGTGTCCTGTGTTGGTCTCAAGCCAAGATAAATGGGAGGGTTGTGTCAGGAATAGCATCCACTGTAAAATCTGAGCCATGCAACATGAATCCCCTTGGCAGCAGAAAACGAAAGACAAGAAGTTCCACTGGCATAACAATAACAAGGTATTCCCATAAGCATTTTACGCAATACTCAGTGCAAAGCTAAGCCCTATTTTAACATCTGCATGAGCAAGGGTGTGGGCCACAAGCATGGTAAACACTATATTTTTGCCATATTTTCAAGTGGTTAGGGTGAGGTGGTTTTTTTAACCAACCATTAAATACAACTAATTTTAGAAAACAGCTTTTTCAAATTTTGCATCTCGAATAAAATTCAATATCCGAATTAGAAGGAGAGTCCTTTGTTTGGGGTCGATTTCTTTGTCAGAGTTACACTTTTTTTTTTTTTTTTATTGATTGATTGATACTTTTATTAGTAGATTGCACTGTTCAGTACATATTAGGGGCGGCGTGGCGCAGTGTGAGAGTGGCCGTGCGCAACCCGAGGGCCCCTGGTTCAAATCCCACCTAGTACCAACCTCGTCACGTCCGTTGTGTCCTGAGCAAGACACTTCACCCTTGCTCCTGATGGGTGCTGGTTGGCGCCTTGCATGGCAGCTCCCTCCATCAGTGTGTGAATGTGTGTGTGAATGGGTGAATGTGGAAGTAGTGTCAAAGCGCTTTGAGTACCTTGAAGGTAGAAAAGCGCTATACAAGTACAACCCATTTATCATTTATATTCCGTACAATTGACCACTAAATGGTAACACCTGAATACGTTTTTCAACTTGTTTAAGTCGGGGTCCACGTAAATCAATTCATGGTAAAGCACTGAAGAAAAAAATGTACTGTAGTGCAAAACACAAACATCCTCTGCAGAGGATTCTGGTCCCCAGGAGATAACTGTCAACAATCATGTGTGGGCCTGATGCATTGTCTTCTTGGCTCTGCGATTATGGCAAAAATCTAAATCATGATTAGAAACCTTCCACCTCAATTTTAGTTAATGCACCCACTTTTTCAGTCTCAACTACCACTTGACTTTTTGGTCGACGTCAACCTTACAATAGCCAAAGTGTACCCAAACAATTGACACAGAATTTATTTGAAAACAAGCTGCTGGTGTTAGTACAGCATAGGTACCGTTAGACATAATTAGATAGATTAGATTACATAGTACTTTATTTATTCCGGCAGGAGAGTTCCTTCAGGAAAATTAAAATTTTCAGCACAATCCCATTCAAGATCACGTCACTTCCTTTCTATCAATTTCAACAAAGGAGCTTATGCAAGGTCACATGATGTGATATTTTAATATTTGATATTTGTATAAAAAGAATAGCTTACATATAGCCACATATTGAAATGTAGTCACTTTCACGTCATTAAACTGAATGATGCACGGGGTGCCATTGACTCCCTTTGAGTTATTTATTTTTTAAAAGGGGCAATTCACTTTAATCTGCAGTTGTGGTCCAAAGTTTACATACACTTAGGGACGGCGTGGCGCAGTTGGGAGAGTGGCCGTGCGCAACCCGAGGGTCCTTGGTTCAATCCCCACCTAGTACCGACCTCGTCACGTCCGTTGTGTCCTGAGCAAGACACTTCACCCTTGCTCCTGATGGGTGCTGGTTAGCGCCTTGCATGGCAGCTCCCTCCATCAGTGTGTGAATGTGTGTGGGGATGGGTGAATGTGGAAGTAGTGTCAAAGCGCTTTGAGTACCTTGAAGGTAGAAAAACGCTATACAAGGACTACCCATAAAGAACATAATGTCATGGCTGTCTTAAGTTTCCAATTTTTTCTACAACTCTGATTTTTTTGTTATTGGGTGATTCGAGCACATACTTGTTTGTCACAAAAAACATTCATGAAGTTTGGTTATTTTTTTAATTTATTATGGGTCTGGCTTCACGGTGGCAGAGGGGTTAGTGCGTCTGCCTCACAATACGAAGGTCCTGCAGTCCTGGGTTCAAATCCAGGCTCGGGATCTTTCTGTGTGGAGTTTGCATGTTCTCCCCGTGAATGCGTGGGTTCCCTCCGGGTACTCCGGCTTCCTCCCACTTCCAAAGACATGCACCTGGGGATAGGTTGATTGGCAACACTAAATTGGCCCTAGTGTGTGAATGTTGTCTGTCTATCTGTGTTGGCCCTGCGATGAGGTGGCGACTTGTCCAGGGTGTACCCCGCCTTCCGCCCGATTGTAGCTGAGATAGGCGCCAGCGCCCCCCGCGACCCCGAAAGGGAATAAGCGGTAGAAAATGGATGGATGGGTCTACTGAAAATGTGACCCATATCCGCTGGGTCAAAAGTATACATACAGCAATGTTAATACTTGGTTACATGTCCCTTGGCAAGTTTCACTGCAATAAGGCACTTTTGGTAGACATTCACAAGCTTTTGCAAGTTTGTGGTTGAACCTTTGACCACTCCTCTTGACAAAATTGGTGCAATTGGTTTTCTGACATGGACTTGTTTCTTCAGCATTGTCCACATGTTCTCAATGGGGTATAAGTCCGGACTTTGGGAAAGCCATTCTAAAACCTTAATTCTCGCCTGATTTAGCCATTCTTTTACAACTTTTGACGTATGTTAGGGCCAGATTTAGCCATTCCTTTACCACTTTTGACATGTGTTTAGGGTCATTGTCCTGTTGGAACACCCAACTGCGCCCAAGCCCCTTTTTCCGGGCTGATGATTTTAGGTTGTCCTGAAGAATTTGGAGGTAATCCTCCTTTTTCATTGTCACATTTACTCTCTGTAAAGCACCAGTTCCATTGGTAGCAAAACAGGCCCAGAGCATAATACTACCACCACCATCCTTGACAGTAGGGATGATGTCCCTGGGATTAAAGGCCTCACCTTTTCTCCTCCAAACATAATGCTGGGTATTGTGGCTCAACAGCTCAATTGTTGTTTCCTCTGACCACAGAACTTTCTTCCAAAAGGTCTTATCTTTGTCCATGTGATTAGCAGCAAACTTTAGACGAGCCTTAAGGCTTCCTTCTAGCATGGTAGTCTCTCAGTCCATGGCCATGCAAAACATGCTTGACTGTGGACACTGACACCTGTGTTTGATGTTAATATAGTTTTACAAAATAGATGTATTTGTCTTTAAAGGCTGTTGAGCAGATCATTTGGGTTTCTGTACGGCTGTGTATAGTTTAGAAAAAAATTCTCCATTCTTAAATTAAAGTTTTTTTTTTTGGTTGTTGTGCATGTTAGGGTTTATATGCAATTGTCATTTAAATGAAGGCAACACAACGAAAACCATGGTAACAGTGACGCCGTGCACAAACATAACTGCCGTAAAACAAGTTGACAGGAAGTGGTGCAGTCTTTACGAATGCATGGTCTGATCGTGTAGTGACATTACAATTTGAGTTTTCCTCCGTGACACTTCTGTGTAGCGTTGTTACTCCTTTTTCTTTTGCTAGTTTTCTGGAAACCCTTATTCTTTGCGACAACGGGCTGACTGTCGTGTCACACAACCGGTAGTGTATTTTAAGAGCATTAGTATTAGTGAAGAAAGAAGTTACAAAAGGGGAGAAACCGAAATAACGGCTACAACTGTTTTACATGGTTTAGTAGAATCTCAAAATGCCAGAGTGGAGAATGTTTCCATGAATCGCAGAGCCCTAAATTTTGTCCACATTCATGACAACCTGCCATCAGTATACACAATGTCAGACATCGACGTAAAAATGCCTTTCACAGTAAATCAATATGACATTTTTTTTTTTTATGATTTGAATTGTCAACCCATATGGCACTCCTTAATTCCTTAGCTTGCCTCGACACTCAATGGAACTAGAAAAGGCGTGTCTCTAGCTGTAAAAAAAGGTGGCTCAAAATGAGCAAACACCCACACACCCATACAAATTTGCTAATACCGACACAAGCAGCGCCTTCATGTTCATGCAGGTAGTTTTTTTTTTTGCATCAGGCAACAAACGGAAACACCCTGCTCTTCAATTCTTCTGTGAGACAACCATATACTGTGTGTTCATAAACAACACAAAACTAATTGTCTGTGTACCTTCAAGGTAGAAAATAATTACTGCGTATATTCTTTTTTTGTATTGATTTTCTTTCTACATCTCCAAGGCAACATACTCTGGGTTACAGGACATAGTAAATGTGTTTAGACCAGGGATCGGCAACCTAAAATGTTGAAAGAAGGGTGGGAGGTTGCCCACATATGCGGTCCTCTCCAAGGTTTCTCATAGTCATCATTGTCACCGACGTCCCACTGGGTGTGAGTTTTCCTTGCCCTTATGTGGGCTCTACCAAGGATGGCGTTGTGGTTTGTGTTGTGGTTTGTGCCGCCCTTTGAGACACTAGTGATTTAGGGCTATATAAATAATCATTGATTGATTGATTGATTGAAAGAGCCATATTGGACCAAAATTACAAAAACAAATCCATCTGGAGCCGCACAAAATGAAAAGCCATAATACATACAGATAGTGTGTCATGAGATATCAATTGAATTATGAGGACTTAAAATGAAACTAAATGAGCTCAAATATAGCTACAAATGAGGCATAATGATGCCATATGTACTACAGCTAGCCTAGATAGCATGTTAGCATCGATTAGCTTGCAGTCATGCAGTGACCAAATATGTCTGATTAGCACTCCACACAAGTCAATAACATCAACAAAACTCACCTTTGTGCATTCGTGCACAAGGTTAAAAGCTTGGTGGACAAAATGAGACAGAAAAAGAAGTGGCATAAAACACGTCTTAGAAAGTCGGAGAAAGTTGTACATGTAAACAAACTACGGTGAGTTCAAGGACCGCCAAAATTAGTAGGACAAAACATACTCGAATCAGTGAAGCATGTTTATAACAAATAGGGAGGTTTGTGTCATGTTTGTCCTCCTACAAAAAACATGTTAAAACAAAAAATATGTTTTTTTCCCCCTCATCTTTTTCCGTTTTTAATATATTTTGAAAAAGCTCCAGAGAGCCACTAGGGAGGCGCTAAAAAGCCGCATGCGGCTCCAGAAATAATAATGTTAAATTAGCCTTAACAACGTTGCTGATTGCTCTTAAGAGAAGCTGTCAACCACAACGATTCAACTGTCATCTTTGAAAAGGAAAGCTTAATTTAATTACAGTAAGTCAGAAGGCTCTTTAGCAACACCACATTTAATAACAATTCATGCATTTCCAATTCAAAACCGCAAAAATGTATGGAGTTCCGAGTAAACAACACATGTAATGTGTCCATCCACTATGGCAGTGGTTCTTAACCTTTTTTCAGTGATGTACCCCTTGTGAGCATGTTTTTAATTCAAGTACCCCCTAATCAGAGCAAAGCATTCTGGTTGAAAAAAGAGATAAAGAAGTAGAATACAGCACTCCGTCATCATTTATGATTTATTCAATTGTATAAACGTGCAAAATATTGCTCATTTGTAGTGGTCTTTCTTGAACTATTTGGAAAAAAAGATATAAAAATAACTAAAAACTTGTTGAAAAAAAACAAGTGATTCAATTATAAATAAAGATTTCTACACATAGAAGTAATCATCTACTTAAAGTGCCCTCTTTGGGGATTGTAATAGAGATCCATCTGATTGATTGATTGAAACTTGTATTAGAAGATTGCACAGTACAGTACCATTGACCACTAAATAAGTTTTTCAACTTGTTTAAGTTGGGGTCCACGTAAATCAATTAATGGTAATTCATAGTCTGCATTCATGAACTTAATTCTAAACATTTCTTCACAAAATAAGAAATCTTTAACATCAATATTTATGGAACATGTCCACAAAAAATCTAGCTGTCAACACTGAATATTGCATTGTTGCATTTCTTTTCACAGTTATGAACTTATATTCATATTTTGTTGAAGTATTATTCAATAAATGTATTTATAAAGGATTTTTGAATTGTTGCTATTTTTAGAATATTTAAAAAATAATCTCACGTACCCCTTGGCATACCTTCAAGTACCCCCAGGGGTAAGCATACCCACATTTGAGAAGGACTGTACAATGGAGTCACTACTTAAAGACCTACTGAAATGAGATTTTCTTATTCAAACGGGGATAGCAGGTCCATTCTATGTGTCATACTTGAACATTTTGCGATATTGCCGTATTTTTGCTGAAAGGGTTTAGTGGAGAACATCCACCATAAAATTCGCAACTTTTGCTTGCTAACAGAAAAGCCCTGCCTCTACCGGAAGTCGCAGACGATGACGTCACATGTTGAGGGCTCCTCACATCTTCACATTGTTTTTAATGGGAGCCTCCAACAAAAACAGCTATTCAGACCGAGAAAACGACAATTTCCCCATTAATTTGAGCGAGGATGAAAGATTGGTGTTTGAGGATATTGATAGCGACGGACTAAAAAACATCCATCCATCCATTTTCTACCGCTTATTCCCTTTCGGGGTCGCGGGGGGCGCTGGCGCCTATCTCAGCTACAATCGGGCGGAAGGCAGGGTACACCCTGGACAAGTCGCCACCTCATCGCAGGGCCAACACAGATAGACAGACAATATTCACACTCACATTCACACACTAGGGCCAATTTAGTGTTGCCAATCAACCTATCCCCAGGTGCATGTCTTTGGAAGTGGGAGGAAGCCGGAGTACCCGGAGGGAACCCACGCATTCACGGGGAGAACATGCAAACTCCACACAGAAAGATCCCGAGCCTGGATTTGAACCCAGGACTGCAGGAACTTCGTATTGTGAGGCAGACGCACTAACCCCTCTGCCACCGTGAAGCCTGACTAAAAAACAAAAAAACAAAAAACAAGTTAAATTTAAAAAAAAAACGCGATTGCATTGGGACGGATTCAGATGTTTTTAGACACATTTACTAGGATAATTCTGGGAAATCCCTTATCTTTCTCTTGTGTTGCTAGTGTTTTAGTGAGTTTAACAGTACCTGATAGTCGGAGGGGTGTGTCGACGGGTGTGTCGACGCACAGTGTCTCAGGGAAGTCGACGGCAGCTGTATGGGCGGCACAAGCTCAGCTGATCTCCGGTAAGAAGCGACTTTTTACCACAATTTTCTCACCGAAACCTGCTGGTTGACATTCGGTTGGGATCCATGTTCGCTGTGATCCATAGTAAAGTTTCACCTCCGTGAATATTAAACAAGGAATCACCGTGTGTTTGTGTGGCTAAAGGCTAAAGCTTCCCAACTCCATCTTTCTACTTTGACTTCTCCATTATTAATTGAACAAATTGCAAAGGATTCAGCAACACAGATCTCCAAAATACTGTGTAATTATGCGGTTAAAGCAGACGACTTTTAGCTGTGTGCATCATTACGCGAAGTTTTCAAGAAAAAACTCCCGGGATATTTAAAATTGCAATTTAGTAAACTAAAAAGGCCGTATTGGCATGTGTTACAACGTTAATATTTCATCATTGATATATAAACCATCAGACTGCGTGGTGGGTAGTAGTGGGTTTCAGTAGGCCTTTAAGTCACTCATTTGTCTGTTGGCCCCAAACGCCAAATGTCTGAGAAATGCTACGAAAACAGTAATGATTAACCCTGTGTGACTTTGTCCTTTTATTAGTGGAAATGTACACTTAATCTGACATAAAAAGAACAGCTTTGTCATTTTGCTGTCTGACTCCACAAGTGGAAGTATGTGTAATATTGCAATAACGAGACCATTAAGTGATTGTTGACGCTGATTACCACACCTCCCCCGCCTCTCTCTGGCTTGTGAAACAGAAAAAGGGGTGTGTGCAGGGCCCTACCCACAATGTCCTCCACTAAGTACACACTCAGGAAGACAGGCCTGAAGTCCGTAGCCCACAGGCACCATTCACTATGCAAGGAACTGAGTGAGCAGGAGAACAGGGAAAGGGGGGAAAAAACAAACACAAGACGGGTAAAGACGGGTAGAACGGAACCTAGTGAAGGAGTAAGGAGGTTCAACGGCAAGAAGGGGGAGAGAAATTGGTAGATTTTTCCAAATAGTGCGCAAAGACTGCTTGGACAAGCATCTATCAGGGAACAATTTTATTTTACTATTAGAACCACCCTTGCCAAACAATGGCCAATTCACATCAGAAGTACAGAAACTTTTCCGTTGACAGCATGGGCAGAGAGAGGATGCCCTCGGATGACATCTATTACCAGGGGATGTTGAAAGCTATGGACACAAGGAAAGGTACCAGTATGCTGGCATTCAGCTGAAAACTATTTTGGAACACATTACGACAAATTGGCACAGCTGTCATCATGCATTTTAAACTTGGCATTGCTATTTTGACTGAGCTTCTGAAGGGAATTTCCTTTTTCTTATTTTGTATTGGTCAGTCATCCTATAATATGTTTTCTTGGACATGTTTAAAAAGAAAAGCTGTATGCATGTTAGTTAAGGACTTTGTGATGCATAAATGTTTCAGTTATATACATAGAAACAGGATGTTCAGTCGACAAATGCATGCTTCCTGTCATGCTGTGGTTGAGTAGATTGTATTCATAATATGGCTTTTCCTCTTCTCTTAAACAAAGTACTAACTTTATTGGCTATTGTACGGACTGCATTGTCTCCAAGTAACTGACTCTTCTGTAGTTTTAAGGAAACGTGCTTGTAATCGGTGTCACCAGTCTTGTTGATTGGTTATGAGTTGGTTACTCTTAATAGACTCTTTCTAGTGTGCACTTCCTATTAATGACAGCTGCTGTCATTTGTGCTGTACAAAGTGAGCTTTCAAAGCATAACGATGCTTATTTTTGTCCTCAACATACATTTTTTATGAAAGTATTTGCTAAAAGCATGTGTTGCCTCAGGGCATCTACAGTACTGTACATGTTAGGCATGAATCACTCTCCCTGGCTGGCCTGCTGGGTGTGTCACTGCGCTTAACATATATTACTCTCTTTAAACTGATAAGAGAAAGACTTAGCACTGATGTCCATAGGTCAATCACTACGGTGTTAAAGAGATTAGTTGCTGCGTGAGACAATAAGTGTTGCATTCGTTCGAAGTGTCCAAGAGTGAAGACATTCCTCAATCTGTCCCTTCTGTGAGGTTTAGCCAACAAATCTCCACTTTTTTATTCATGTAAAAAGGTCAATGGATGGTTTTTGCCTGATCTCAAAAGGACTCAGAATGATAAATTGGTCCATGCAGGGTTAGTTGCTGTAATGGGTGTGTTCCCTGTCTGCATCTTGCCTTGTCTTGTTGGATAATTGCTCTCCAGGTACTGTATGTCATGTCTGGTCATAGACAATGTGTTGACACTTGAATCAACAGAGAGATCTCCATGCAAAAGTAGCCTCTTTCCAATCTGCTGCCAATGTTTGTACTACAATGCAGTCATAATATTTTACACCCGCTGACAAAATGTGCACACATGGTAACTCAGGAACTCAACCAGTTTGTTAACCTTATTCATATAAACACATTTTAAATCTTATTGCATATATGAAATGTATTCCACTATGAGGTCTCAGGTAAAAAGGTATTTACAGATAGTGATATTTACCTTTAAATCCAGTACTGGCCGTGGCACATTCTGATCATCGTGGTTTATGTATTTTTCAGATGAACGAGATCGAGTCCAGAAAAAGACCTTCACAAAATGGGTGAACAAGCACCTGATTAAGGTAATTTGTGACTCTTGTATCCACTTTTACAGTGCAGTAATGTACATTTGTGAAATTAACGATCGCCCCCTTAGGCATGAATTATATGACATGCAATTACTTCGGATGGTTGGCTGTGGTTTGACTTGTGTTGACAACAATTTGGTGATCACATTTCTCTGTCTATAGAAAACAGAAGCATATAAGGATAAAAAAAAATGTTTCTGTAACTTAGTGCTTTAATTAAGTAATGTTGCACCGATTCAGCCCCAAGTGGAGGAGTTCAAGTACCTAGGAGTCTTGTTCACGAGTGGGGGAAGAGTGGATCGTGAGATCGACAGGCGGATCGGTGCGGTGTCTTCAGTAATGCGGACGTTGTATCGATCCGTTGTTGTGAAGAAGGAGCTGAGCCGGAAGGCAAAGCTCTCAATTTACCGGTCGATCTACGTTTTCCCATCCTCACCTATGGTCATGAGCTTTGGGTCATGACCGAAAGGATAAGATCACGGGTACAAGCGGCCCTATCTCTAAGGGGCTCTCCCTTAGAGAGAGGGCGAGAAGCTCTGCCATCCGGGAGGAACTCAAAGTAAAACCGCTGCTCCTCCACATTGAGAGGAGCCAGATGAGGTGGCTCGGGCATCTGGTCAGGATGCCACCCGAACACCTCCCTAGGGAGGTGTTTAGGGCACGTCCAACCGGTAGGAGGCCACGGGGAAGACCCAGGACACGTTGGGAAGACTATGTCTCCCGACTGGCCTGGGAACGCCTCGGGATCCCCCGGGAAGATTAAGACGAAGTGGCTGGGGAGAGGGAAGTCTGGGCTTTCCTGCTTAGGCTGCTGCCCCCGCGACCCGTCCTCGGATAAGCGGAAGATGATGGATGGATGGATGGACGATTCAGCTATAGCAGCATTTTTGCTAATTAATTTGTGGGCTTCAATGATAAGAAGCATTTAGTTACAACCGCTATCTCTTCAAAATATATTGACCATACCATTTTTGACAGTCATAATTAATTTAGTAGGATACATCTTTTAAATGACAAGTATTTACAAATATATGCAATTTTTGTGTATTTTAATATCTTGTGTTTCCTTAATGCCAAACAATTATTATCCAGAATGGAATATATCCCTCTTATGCAAGTTTTTGCCCGGCATAGAAATTCAGCCCACACACTGTTTGCACAGATAAGCGGGTCTCCCACTTTGTCACGAGCATTGCACCATTATTGAGTGGCTTAGCAGAAGCCCATTCAGTCATCAGCAGAAAAAACTGTGTAAACCATTCATCCACTGTCACCTTCCCACTCCTTTTATTCTCAAACCAGGAGCCTAAAAGCCCTCTGATGCATGACAAATTCATGGAGGTAAACAGTCCTTGACTGCTCACTGCCAGTTTCTCATTAAGAAAATATTTTTTCTACAGATCCTCAGAGCATTAAAACATCCCTCCCTGTCCAAAATGTTAAAATAGTACCATTTGAAGTAACATATTTGCAGCTTCATTGTTATTTGTAAGTCTTATTCACTCCACAGTCAACGCGCGATTTATCTTCTTTAGAAATGCAATGGGGCGTGCTGAAAAAGCACAGCCTAGTGGTTTCCTTTCCCTGAAAATGCAACGCTGCCATATTGTGCCACCACACGTTCTTGTTTCTCTCATGTGTTAACTGCAAACTATGAAGGGTGACTCATAGACATCTGGATTAGTTTAGTTTCCTTTGAGTAGTCAAATTACGGCGTCGGCCCACAGCTCATGGTTGTTAGGAGCAGTCGTAGCACAGTAGCACATTTGCAGACTGCCCAGGTTTTGGGCCGGTTATCTGCATTCCAGCGCAAACAGAAAGACACACTGAAGCCTGCAGATGCTCATGAGTTATACAAGTACGAAGATCATTGATGTGGTCGTAAATCATTCGAGCGGGATTTTAACTCATGCATAAGACTTGTTCAGACAGCAATGTGAGCTATGCCAGATTGGAGTGAAGATAATGTTGCAAACACTATTTGAACTCAATCTCTGAGTAATTGAACATAGTATTTTTAACTGTAAATATTTTGCATCAATGGCTGACATGAAAAGCTGCAAAATTAATATTAATATAAACTTTGGCAGCCCTGTTCCCATGAATACCTCAACAATCATAATGCGGTCTCGAGACGTTTACCGTTTTGTTAAGTGTTTCTATTGCTATTACTGGTGCATACACTTATCAACAAAATTGTAATAAGATGAAATGGATAAAAAAAAAAAAGGAGTCATGTTTGGGTGGGAGTGAGTTAACTCTGGGGAATGCTGCACGAAGGTTAAACTGACTACGTGATTTATAGCGATAGTTTAATGGCGAGCTTTACCGCAACAAACTATATGTTTTGGGTGTGGTGAGGACGAGTTATAAACACTTTCAAAGCTCAGGATCCTTTGCTCAGTAAATCTTTTTGGGTTGCATAACACATAATATCACATAGTAAAATCACAATGTATGTCATTATTTTAACAACTATACATTACATTATGTAACATTGAGGTGATGTCAAGGCATGTTAAGTATTTTGCTTCTTTGACAAAAGAAAACAATACAGTTGAGGGCCTGTCCATCTTCTCAAGTGAGAGGTTTTCACATCAAGAGCAAGGTATTTGGGGTTTAGAGCAATTTGTCTTGCAGATCATGTTGAGCCCTGCACTCCCTACGGCAGTGGTTCTCGACCTTTTTTCAGTGATGTACCCCCCTGTGAACATTTTTTTTAATTCAAGTTCCTCCTAATCAGAGTAACGCATTTTTGGTTGAAAAAAGGAGATAAAGGGGTAAAACACAGCACTATGTCTTCAGTTTGTGATTTATTAATAGTGCAAAATATTGCTCATTTGTAGTGGTCTTTCTTGAACTATTTGGAAAAAAAGATATAAATATAACTAAAAACGTGTTGAAAAATAAACAAGTGATTCAATTATAAAAAAAGATAGAAGTAATCATCAACTTAAAGTGCCCTCTTTGGGGATTGTAATAGATATCCTTCTGGATTCAAGAACTTAATTCTAAAAATTTCTTCACAAAAGATAAATAAATAAAATAAATGGGTTGTACTTGTATAGCGCTTTTCTACCTTCTAGGTACTCAAAGCGCTTTGACACTACTTCCACATTCACCCATTCACACACACATTCACACACTGATGGAGGGAGCTGCCATGCAAGGCGCCAACCAGCACCCATCAGGAGCAAGGGTGAAGTGTCTTGCTCAGGACACAACGGACGTGACGAGGTTGGCACTAGGTGGGATTTGAACCAGGGACCCTCGGGTTGCACACGGCCACTCTCCCACTGCGCCACGCCGTCAAAGATGACATCTTTAACATCAATATTTATGGAACATGTCCACAAAAAATCTTGAAGTATTATTCAATAAATATTTTTATAAAGGATTTTTGATTTGTTGCTATTTTTACAATATTTTTAGAAAATCGCACATACCCCTTGGCATACCTTCAAGTACCGCCAGGGGTACACGTACCCCCATTTGAGAACCACTGCCCTACGCTACCGTTATGCAATTACAGCTAAGCAGAGAACAACAAACAAACAAATGTCATGTCGTTACAACTGTGATTACATTAATTGCAACCAGATACACTATAGCTTATAGGGACGGCGTGGCGCAGTGGGAGAGTGGCCGTGCGCAACCCGAGGGTCCCTGGTTCAATCCCCACCTAGTATCAACCTCGTCACGTCCGTTGTGTCCTGAGCAAGACACTTCACCCTTGCTCCTGATGGGTGCTGGTTGGCGCCTTGCATGGCAGCTCCCTCCATCAGTGTGTGAATGTGTGTGTGAATGGGTAAATGTGGAAGTAGTGTCAAAGCGCTTTGAGTACCTTGAAGGTAGAAAAGCGCTATACAAGTACAACCCATTTCTCATTTATCATATAGCTTACTGTACATAATAAAGACTCCCAGTAGATACAGTACAGTGTTATTCAACCACTCACAAGAAAGCAAGAACTGTGTGTTAAGAGTGAACTCTAGTGGCCAAGTCAACACTGGTTTGTTTCAATTCTTGTCGTCATGAATCAGCCGCTGTCCTAACTTGTAGAGGTAATTTTGTTTCATTCCATCGTGGGGCTGAGGCATATTTTTCTACAAGACCAAACAATGCTTCAATAAAGTCTCAAGTAGTGGTAAAGATTGACTAAGATAATCCAAATCACAATGAACATTTCCTTCTTGCGCTATGCATGCAACCAAACTATCTAAACCAATGGCCACACAAAAGCATATAAAGGTTATAGCTCGGTTGGTAGAGTGGCCGTGCCAGCAACTTGAGGGTTCCAGGTTCAATCCCCGCTACCGTTCAATCCTACTCACTGCCGTTGTGTCGTTGGGCAAGACACTTTACACACCTGCTCCCAGTACCGCCCACACTGTAACTTAGATATTGGGTTTCACTATGTAAAAGCGCTTTGAGTCACTAGAGAAAAGTGCTATATAAAATATAATTCACAAAAACATATAATAAATTATAAACGACCGCATTTTCTCTGACTTAATAATAAGCTTGGGGTAAAATAATATACAGAAAATTCTATTCTGTATAATATGCGACTGTATACCTTTCTCTTTATTGTATTATCATCCATTTTTCTATTAATTTGGTGCATTTGTGCTCTACTACAATCCCTCCCTTTAGCCCTGGAGGGCAGAGGTAGGTGCCAGCATGCTTGTGATGCAGAAAGGAATTGCAAGAATAACCAACACCGTGTTTGCAGTGTGATTGTGTCCCCACACACACCTTCAGCACTCTCCTCTTTGCACTAAATCATCAGTTTTTCTGCACCATTTGTGTCTTGCAACAGTCAAGTGAAATCCCACCGCACCTTCATCACTCTGGTTTTAAAACCACAAAAATCCAGTGATGTGTTTCAACAGGCATTTTTCTGTGACTAAACTGTTTTGTATTCGGTTCACCCAGTTGAACTCACCAATGTCTCACTTTGATATTGCATTTTGAGAAGGCTTTAGTCGCTTACGGCTATGAATTCCCGACCCATGATAAATTGCACTGGCAAAGGCTGGGAGAATTAAAAAGGGAAAAAAAAAAAACAGGTTTCGTTATCCAATTCATCAGTGCTTCAACTCAAATGCTGTTTGCAGTTTTGTTTGTAATCGATAAAACAAACAATCCGTGACGAGATACAATCCACCTTAAAATACAACATCGGGATGTACCGATCAATCAGCCACCGATCAGTATCGGCCGATTTCCATTAAATAACGCGTGATCAACATTGCCAATTAATATTTTTCAATGCCGATCACAAACACAGATCCCTCTGGCTAACGATGTATTTATTTTTATTCCCCTGGCTACTAGCAGCTAGCAGCTAACTACGTGTCTCCATACATAGTGTGGAGCCCCTCCCTTGATAATAATAATCAACTCCATTGCAGCAGATGGACTGCATTTATAAGTATCTTAAGTATCATTATCAAGTAGCTACATCACTGGAAGACACAGCGTGGCATGGAGGGTTCCAGGTTTGATCCCCGTCTCTGCCGTTGTGTTCTTGGGCAAGACACTTTACCCCTTGCTCCCAGTGTCGTAAATGAATGATAGGTGGTGGTCGGATTGGCCATAGGTGCACGCTTCCATCAGTCTACCCCAGGGCAGCTGTGGCTACAACAGTAGTTTACCACCACCTATGTGCGAATGTGGAGTGAATGAATGATGGGTTCTCACTTCTCTGTGAGTGCCATCCATCCATCCATTTTCTACCGCTTGCCCCTTCTGGGGTCGCGGGGGGGGGGTTCTGGGGCCGATCTCTGCTGCACTATATAAATCTAATCCATCATTATTATTATTATTATAATTATAAAACACCGAAAGCAAGCCAGGAGCAAGCTTGCTCATAGCTAATTTAACCGCTATGGTGGCTTGAAACAACACCAAGAAATAAGTGCTTTGTAAACTTTAAAGGGTAACAATATCACAATTTCAAAAGGGTTGAAAACAATAAAAATCAGTTCCCAGTGGCATGTTGTATTTTTGGAAGTTTTTTTCAAAATTTTACCGGTCTCCGAATATCCCTAAAAAAAGCTTTATAGTGCTTGATTTTCGCTATTTGCGATGCCACTATCCATTTCCCTGTGACGTCATACAGTGCTGCCAATGTAAACAACCGCGAATACCACAGCAAGATATAGCGACATTAGCTCGGATTCAGACTCGGATTTCAGCGATTCAACAGATTACGCATGTATTGAAATGGATGGTTGGAGTATGAAAGTATTGAAGAAGAAACTGAAGCTATTGAGCGAATAGCTAATGACGCTATTCATAGCCATAGCATGGCCGAATAGCTGCGTTAGCATCGCCGGTAAAATGTGCGGACCAAACGATCAGGACTTTCGCATCTTGTGACGCTGGAGCAACTTAAATCCGTCGATTGGTAAGTGTTTTTTTTCGCATTAAATGTGGGTGGAAGGAAACGTAATATAGTTGCAAATGCATCTGCAGGTTATCCATACATCTCTGTGCCATGTCTGCTTTAGCACCACCGGTAAATAGCATGTTAGCGTCGATTAGCGTAGCATGTTAGCATCGATTAGCTGGCAGTCACACCGCGACCAAATATATGTCTGATTAGCACATAAGTCAACATCAACAAAACTCACCTTTGTGATTTGGTTGACTTTATCGTTGCAAATGCATCTGCAGGTTATCCATACATCTCTGTGTCATGTCTGTCATCGCCGGTAAAATGTGGAGCCACTTTGGTACTTCCAATGGGGGTCTGGCGGCAGACACTTTCGCATCTTCGGGCCAGTGGTGCAACTTGAATCCCTCCCTGTTAGTGTTGTTACACCCTCCGACAACACACCCACGAGGCATGATGTCTCCAAGGTTCCAAAAAATAGTCGAAAAAACGGAAAATAACAGAGCTGAGACCCAATGTTTACAATGGGTTGAAAATTAAAATGGTGGCTGTATTACCTCGGCGACGTCACATTCTGACGTCATCCCCTCCAGAGCGATAAACAGAAAGGGGTTTAATTCGCCAAAATTCACCCATTTAGAGTTCGGAAATCAGTTAAAAAAATATATGGTCTTTTTTCTGCACCATCAAGGTATATATTGACGCTTACATAGGTCTGGTGATAATGTTCCCCTTTAAGAAGTCGAGATGCAGATGTGTTGTAGTAGAACGTGAGCGGCTATAACAGGAAATTGCCAAGTAAATAGCCAAGAGGATAAAATATCAACAACTGTTGGTGTGTCAGCACTTGGGGCGGTGGCTCAGATGGTAAATCAGCCGGTCAGAAACTTAAGGGGTTCCTGGTTCGAATCCAGCTTCTGCTAGCTATTCTAGTCACTCCAATTCTGTTCTTGGGCAAGACACTTTACCAAACTTGCTTCCAGTGCCGCCCACACTGGTATATATGTAGCTTTACTGTAGATAACTGTAGATTAGAGTCACTAGAGAAAAAGTGCTATATAAATATAATTCACGCCACTGTTGGTACACTACACGGAAGAGGAGAGGCAGATTGATCCATAAATTGCTGGTGTCGATACCAAGGGCAGTGTCCGTATATGATTGATACTAGAGCAGAACCAAGCAAATTAAGGCCCGGGGGTCACATGCGGCCTGTTAAGCTTTTCAATCTGGCTCGCCGGAAATTCCCAAATAATTTTTTTAGATCTTTAAGATGGAAAGTGTAGCTGCCATTATGATGTGCAGTGATGTTTTCTCATGATCGTAAGTCTTGAACTATACTAAGTATTTCAATGGTTGGAATCTGCGCTTATAATGATATACTAGTTACTATGGTAATGTAGTTAGTTACTATGGTAATCTAGTTAATTACTATGGTCATCTAATTAGTTACTATGGTATTCTGTGTCACAGCAGCTCAGACAAGGCTCCAAACAGTGTGGGCGGGAAGCGTTCCCACAGACGCGGAAGGAGCTTTTCACAGCCAAGTTCTAAAGCTTAGTAGTGAAGTGAATTATATTCATATAGCGCTTTTTCTCTAGTGACTCAAAGCGCACTACATAGTGAAACCCAATATCTAAGTTAGATTCAAACCAGTGTGGGTGGCACTGGAAGCAGGTGGGTAAAGTGTCTTGCCCAAGGACACAACGGCAGTGACTAGGATGGCGGAAGCGGGAATCAAACCTGCAACCCTCAAGTTGCTGGCACGGCCACTACCAACCGAGCTAAACCGCCCCGTAATATATCAGATATATCAGATTTTAGGTGGGTTTATTTTGTACCCTTCGTGTTCATATTTCACAGTTTGTTGCATTTATGTTGCGTTTCTCTTGATTGCAAAATATGTCGATCGAAGGGGGGTGTGACATTCATATTTTGTCAATATTCAGTGTTTTATTGTTCATAGAATTTTTTTTTTAATTCCATTACGTTTTTCAAGGCGGTCTGTCCTAAATTTTTTTTTTCTAAATGTGGCCCCCGAGTCAAAATATTGGCCCAGGCCTGTACTAGAGTGATCGGTTGCTAATGTTGCTAAGTCCTCCTGGACACAGGTGGACTTTGAGGGCAAAAATACCATTATTTTAGTAAGTATTGGATAGTATTTTTTATTATTGATGTTGTTTTTCTCAAACAATTGTATGTAGTAATAAAATAAAATAGGTAACTAATTTAAATATTGTTTTGCTATGATTAAATTATCACTAGCACTCAACATAAATAAATAAAAACATTTTATACATGTGGTCGCTATTGGTATCGGCCGATTTTACATAGATGATCAGAATCTGCCGCAAACAACCCTGACCGGAACATCCATACTTGTTTGTGTCCTATAAAACAATATTTTCAAATGTTTTCATCCAATACCTAATATATTTTCTTGTTTCTTTTGGCAGTCCCAGCGTCATATATCCGACCTGTACGAGGACCTTCGAGATGGACATAACTTGATCTCATTGCTGGAGGTCCTCTCTGGAGAAAAACTGGTCAGTAGTACTAAATATCTTGGATAAGTAAAAGCTCTAACTGAGTGGTGCAAATGTTCTATTTCACTGCTGTGCTGTTCATGTCATTTGACTAACTGTGTTACCTTAACTGTGTGTTTGTTAATAAACTCCTGTTTGGTGCAGGATTCTGTTCCTAATCGCCTTCCTCTACTTCACCTCCCGTTTGCTTCCCTTTAACCTTCCTCTGTGTGCACTGATCTTTGCCATCTGGTTTTCGCCCTGTTTCTTTGCATTGCTCCTCTTGGGGCTAGCTGAGGGAGCGAAACCTGGTCACAAGGGTTCAGTTGGTGAGTGGGTTTATCAACTTTAGTTGTTTTTTTTTTCTTTCTTTTTTTCTCAAACCTGAATGGATTGGAACCACTACTAATGTCTTTACTGGCTGCATCTGTCCTACTTTGTTTTCGTTTTGAAAATGATGGCAAAATAATTTTGTTCTATATGGTCATTAAACATGTGTTGGAATGTAAGAATTGGGATTTTGTTCTGCATACATTTTTTTTTACTGGTTTATTGTTTTTTTTAAAGTTGCAAAAAATGCAAATAATTATTTGAAGTTATTCAGTGTGATTTTAGTAAAGCTATATTCCTTTGGAATTCTCCCTTTTAAGTCCTTTATCCGTCTTTCAATATCCTCACATTTTTTTCTCTGTCCTCATCAGCCCAGAGAGAAAGGCCGCATGAGATTCCACAAGCTGCAGAATGTACAAATAGCACTGGACTTTCTCAAGCACCGCCAGGTGATGTGTATTTTATTATACATTATTAGCACTGTCAAAATAACAAATGTGCACAACAAGGTTTATAACGCAAGAAAAAAACTACCGGGATGCAACAAGAACTATCGAGCAAAACTTAACAGTCTGAACAATCCAGAAAAGCAATGACAACGTGGTCTAAATCACACGTATCGTAACAGAAAATGCATGCAATGATCCTGCAATTGGCAAACGTCGCAGATCAACTTAAATATTGCTCATTCCACACACATTACACGCACAAGAAGACTATTAGTCCAGAACTTAGTGTGTGGTATAGTTTAGTTTTATTTGAATTTCGACCTCATTAGGTGTTTGTAGATTTAACAATAGAAATGTGTACTGTCAAAGAAAAACTGCATTTTTAGACAAAGCTGCAAATGTTGATTACTGTAATTATTTGAAAACTGTGATCCATCCATTTTCTGCCTCATCTAATTCAATTGTTTTATCTTTTGCAACCCATATATATTAAGTTACTACACTTTCACCTAAAATCTGCCTCATGCCTGTATTTTTCCAAATATAAATACAACAATTATATTATCAGTTTTGTTTACTTCTAGGTATAGTTGGTCAGTGGTGATTAATCATGATTAAATAACTTGAAAACTGTAATTAATTTGATTAAAATATTTCATCATTTGCAATCTCTATGCATTATATAATATTAAACCTTCACCATAAGTCTTCTCCTTGACTGTATGATTTCCAGGAAGAAGAAAAAAACAATATTTACATTTCATTTTTTTTTTTCCTAGTCCAAGTTGGTCAATGTGATTGAAAAATGTAATTTATCTAATTAAAATAGTTTATCATTTGCGAGCTTTATACAGTATATATATTCAAACCTTCACCTTGAGCCTCCCTCATGACTGTAATTTTCCAATTAGAGATACAACAATCACATTTAAATGTTTACTTCTCGGTGAAGTTTGTCAATGGTGATTAATCATGATTAATTCAATTGAAAACTGTGATTAATCTGATTTAAATTGTGTATCATTTGCGAGCCCTTTAAATTATATTTAATTCAAAACATTCACCTGAAATCTGCCCTTGGCTGTATTTTTTCCAATTGCTGTACAATTATAACAATCACATTTCAGTTTTGTTTATTTCTACGTCAAGCTGGTTATTGGTGATTAGTCATGACTTATTAGTTTGAAAACGTTGATTAATCCGATTAAAATAGTTTATCATTTGCCAGCTCTATACATTATATATTATTAGTTTTAAACCTTCACTTCAAATTTGAACCATGACTGTATTTCTCCAAGCAGAAATACAACAATCACATTTCAGTTTTGTTTATGTCTATGTTAAGTTGGTCAATGGTGTTCGATCATGATTAATTAATTTTAAAACTGTGATTAATCTGATTAAATCCTGTATATTTTGCTAGCCCTATAAGTTACATATTATTATATTTTATTTCTTCCAATTCTACAATCACATTTCAGTTTTGTTTATTCCTAGGTCATGTTGGTCATTGGTGATTAATTCTCATTGTTTTGAAAACTGATTAAACTGATTAGAATAGTTTATTTTCTGCAAGCGTTATACATTATATATTATTAAACCATCTCCTCAAATCTGCCCCTTGACTGTATGTTTTCCAGGTAAAAATACAACAGTCCCATTTCAATCACTCAATCAATCCAATGTTATTTATACAGCCCTTAATCACAAATGTCTCAAAGTTTTGTTTACTTCCAGGTCAAGTTGGTCAACATCAGGAACGATGACATCGCAGACGGGAACCCCAAGCTGACCCTTGGGTTAATATGGACCATCATTCTCCACTTCCAGGTCTCCTCCGCTGTCAGTGTCGTGTTTTTATTATATTATCGCTGTCACCCTCCATCTCTGGGATCTTCACCTGTCGGCTGCCTCTTCCAAACTGTTTGGTACCAATCAGAAGGGACAGCACCTGGCCAAACCACTTGCAGAGAATACATCTTTATATCCAAAAGCAGCATAACGCACCAACATTGCTTTAGAGAGTGTGTGAGGATGTGAGTCAGTGTGCCTGACTCTCGGTGGGAGGGTGTGTCTGACCACATGCCATATTCACTACGTAGGCATCTTCATTGTGGTGTTTATGCCAGAAGCAGATAGAATTCCTTTGGATCTGAAAGTAATTGGTGGAGTTGCCCATTTTTAGAGCAGATATTTTTTGTCAAGATTGCATAAAAACTTTACGTTGACACTGGTTCAGAGACTCTTCATCTCATAGATTCAGAAAGAACACAGCCGTGGTTTGTTTTGTGAGAAGAACTTTGGATAGAGAAGCAAGTTAAGACTCAAAGTAGTCCGACCTTGCACATTAGAACTTTCTATTTAATTATTTGCTACTCACCTGAAATTGCAACTATAATCAATCATGCACATGAAAAGTGACATCCAAAAATGAAAATGACTTGATTATTGAATCAAATCTACTGAAAATTTATAGTTGAAATTGGTTGCAATTTTATTTTTTAACCTGGGTTTTTCATATGATTATTTTCAACCTTTTGATTTCCACTAAAGACTATTTTTTTCTCCCTGTATTTGTTCCTACACCCTACTATTTCTGTGTGTAACACCATTCATCTGTACTGTTACAGATCTCCGATATTCAGGTCAATGGCCAATCTGAGGACATGTCAGCCAAGGAGAAGCTGCTTCTCTGGTCCCAGAGGATGACCGATGGCTACCAAGGCCTCCGTTGTGACAATTTCAGCACCAGCTGGAGAGATGGGAAGCTCTTCAACGCCGTCATACACAAGCACTAGTGAGTCTACTCAGTTATTCAGTATATTAAATAGAAGCTTGCCGTAACATGTCATCTATGAATTGTATAAAAACATAGTCAAGCAGGTGCGAGACATTGGCACACTTGCAGACGAAATGTAGCCTGCTGAAACCTGCTCAGTATTGCGCCTCAGGCATCACCAGAGTATGTATATTAAATAGCATTAGTTATGAAAACTCTTAATATGTTTTAATAATCAGTTTCTGTATACTCTGTCGAACGAAAAACAAGTCTGAGCGCACAAAATAGTGAAAATGTCTTTGTTGTCCGTGCTGTTAGTTTTCAGACAAATACACCACATGGTGTCGCTGTTGTTCAACCCCAAAGTTTAAGTACATCAATTGAATTGACTTGAAATTTCAAGAATCACCATGAAATGTGAATCTTACCTTTGTGAGACTGACAAGAACATTCATTATTTCTATGACTGCTTGTCTTTCAAAGCATTTTGAGCACCACTAATATTGGACGCCACAAATATTTAATATATTATTTTTCTTCCGGTTGTAGAGTTTTCTCCTGACCAATACCATTAACGCATAAAAAGTGGCATATTCCATAAAAACATTTCAAGTTAATTGAAATGGTTTCTGGTTAAGTGCATGTTCTTGTTTTTGAAGATATACTGCATTTCAAATTTTCTTACAGGATGATTTTACTCATGGTATTATACTAAAACCATTATGTTTGTACTCTCTTATAGTCCCAGGCTCATCGACATGGGCAGAGTCTATCAACAAAGCAACCTGGAGAACCTTGAACAGGCTTTCCACGTTGCTGAGAAAGATCTGGGCGTGACACGTCTTCTGGACCCAGAAGGTACTGAGTTTTATTTTGTGATAGTACTAGACAATTGAGGAAATGGTTCTGAATGTTTACCGTGATCGAAAGTTCTCCTAAACTACCTGTACAGGTAGGAGTAATATCAGTCACTCATGAAAGTCCTTTTGGGTGCTAGCACAATGCATCTCAGTGATAACATAAGGTCTGAAGTAGATTTTGTAAATCAGTAGCTCACTGACACAACTAATAAAGTATCATTTGTATAAATTACCCAAATCATATATACCGTATTTTCCGGATTTTAGAGAGCACCGGTATATAAGCCGCACTCACAAAATTTTAGAAGAAAAACATATTTTCCATAAATTAACCACACCGCATTTTAAACTGCAGATATATATGTTGTGAAATTAGTTATTTACGCAGAAAGGTTTTGTAAATGTTTATTTACTTATCTACATATTTACATACTTTCTCCTACAACCTCCTGGACCCATTTGCTGTGGAAGCTAGCTCTCCAATCAGCTAAACTTTGGTGAATTTACAAAACTGAAACAATACCAAACAAATGCCATTGTAAGTTGATATCACTAACAGAGACACTTGTAAATGTGTTAGCCAATTAGGTAATGCGAATGATTACATTACGAGAGCACATACAAATATGCATGAAAATACTCCTACAGATATCAAATATGAAACGGTTTACTAAGTATGAATAGTTTTAGTTATATTGTAAAACTTACAAACTTTGCTTGCAATGATGAATGACAAATCCATACGAGTAGAAGCTCTATTGATGACTAGAAAACAGAACAGCACTTGTGCTTCCAGTTTAAAGTACGAAAGAGAAGGGAATACTGTTGACACCATGAATTGATTAACATGGACCCCGACTTAAACAAGTTGAAAAACTTATTCGGGTGTTACTATTTAGTGGTCAATTGTACGGAATATGTACTGTACTGTGCAATCTACTAATAAAAGTTTCAATCAATCAGACATTGACACCTCACTTTGTGTACACCACTCCTAATTACAAGACGTGGCATGTATGACAGAGGGAAACTTGTCCAAATACTTTTTGGGGGGAATTTTACCTATCATTCACAATACTTACATAAGACAAGCACACATTTTTTATGCATTCTAACTAGTAAATAAATAAAAGCAGAATGCATCTTACAATGGAGCCGATTGAAGTCGCTCTATTCAGCCTATAAAGCGCTTAATCTAATCTAAGAATGACTATATATGTCTGTAAATATATATTTGGGGCGGTATGGCGTAGTGGGTAGAGCAGCCGTGCCAGAAACCTGAGGGTTGCAGGTTCGCTTCCCACCTATGGACATCAAAGTCGCTGCCGTTGTGTCCTTGGGCAGGACACTTCACCCTTTGCCCCCGGTGCCGCTCACACCGGTGAATGAATGATGAATGAATGATTGGTGGTGGTCGGAGGGGCCGTAGGCGCAAACTGGCAGCCACGCTTCCGTCAGTCTACCCCAGGGCAGCTGTGGCTACATATGTAGCTTACCACCACCAGGTGTGAATGAATGATGAGTTCCCACTTCTCTGTGAGCGCTTTGAGTATATAACAATAGAAAAGCGCGATATAAATCTAATCCATTATTATTATTCTTATTATTATATGTACTGTAGTAACAGGCACATTCACAATAACATGTAATATCTACATATTGTGATCATTTTAAACTTACGGTGGCGTATTAATTTCACAAACGCATCACAACGTTCGCTTTTTCCTCCGAAAAGATCGCTGATTACTGCAAACTTTATGAGAATCAACGAAAATTATAAAACATCACGTACTATACAATGTCTGCTGTCACTGGGATGCTGACCGTTAGGATGTTGATATATTCCCATTTACATGAAGAAGGACTCATAATCCTTGCAAAAGGTTAAAACAAAAGGGGTGGGTGTAAACCAGCATCTTTTGCGTGTCTTTCACGCCATCTCGGGACGGCGTGGCGCAGTGGAAGAGTGGCCGTGCGCAACCCGAGGGTCCCTGGTTCAATCCCCACCTCGTACATACCTCGTCACGTCCGTTGTGTCCTGAGCAAGACACTTCACCCTTGCTCCTGATGGGTGCTGGTGAGCGCCTTGCATGGCAGCTCCCTCCATCAGTGTGTGAATGTGTGTGTGAATGGGTAAATGTGGAAGTAGTCTCACAGCGCTTTGAGTACCTTGAAGGTAGAAAAGCGCTATACAAGCACAACCCATTTATCATTTATCTCCGGGTCTAAGTCGTCTGTCAACATTTACCAACTCCGCAGTTTATGTCCACATCATTTCACTATCAAAGTGAGAGGCATTAATTACAGTTTAGAATAAACTTTCACAAGCTCCAAGACGAGAAAGCGGCTCACCAGCTAATGTCAGTGCAACAGCGTATTAGTTTCCTCTCTCTGATCAATGCGCCGCTAAATGTAGGACGTTAGCGTTTGTAAAAACAACACCGCTCACCTCTTGGTTTTCGAAAAAGAGTATTGTTGCCACTTTTTGGATGGTTGCAGTAGACACAATTACGTGAAGGCTACCTCTGGCTCCATTGTAAGCTGACTTTTATTTACGATATGTTTATTTACGACTTAGAATGCATTTTAAAAAAAAGGGTTCTTGTCTCTAATAAAAAGTGTGAATAAAAGGCATAATTAAAAAAAAGTGCAGTTCCCCTTTAACAGACCACAGTTTTAAACACAAAATAAAACATTTACAAAATGAATTGTTAAATAATGTATAAAATAAAAATTCCTGTGAATACAATTTTTCATTTATAGATTCCCTTGTGATTGTGTTATTGTGCTGCAGACACGATATCATTGTATCTTGTTCTTCCAGATGTCGATGTTGCACACCCAGATGAGAAATCCATCATCACATATGTGTCGTCCTTGTACGATGTCATGCCTCGGGACGTAATGAGAACTAATGTGAGTTGGATATACTTAAGAAAAACACACTGTATGTACATACAGTGGGGCAAAAAAGTATTTAGTCAGCCACCGATTGTGCAAGTTCTCCCACTTAAAATGATGACAGAGGTCTATAATTTTCATCATAGGTACACTTCAACTGTGAGAGACAGAATGTGAAAAAAGAATCCAGGAATTCACATTGTAGGAATTTTAAAGAATTTATTTGTAAATTATGGTGGAAAATAAGTATTTGGTCAACCATTCAAAGGTCTCACTGATGGAAGGAGGTTTTGGCTCAAAATCTCACGATACATGGCCCCATTCATTCTTTCCTTAACACAGATCAATCGTCCTGTCCCCTTAGCAGAAAAACAGCCCCAAAGCATGATGTTTCCACCCCCATGCTTCACAGTAGATATGGTGTTCTTGGGATGCAACTCAGTATTCTTCTTCCTCCAAACACGACGAGTTGAGTTTATACCAAAATGGATACACGGATGATACAGCAGAGGATTGGGAGAATGTCATGTGGTCAGATGAAACCAAAATAGAACTTTTTGGTATAAACTCAACTCGTCGTGTTTGGAGGAAGAAGAATACTGAGTTGCATCCCAAGAACACCATACCTACTGTGAAGCATGGGGGTGGAAACATCATGCTTTAGGGCTGTTTTTCTGCCAAGGAGACAGGACGATTGATCCGTGTTAAGGAAAGAATGAATGAGGCCATGTATCGTGAGATTTTGAGCCTAAACCTCCTTCCATCAGTGAGAGCTTTGAATGGCTGACCAAATACTTATTTTCCACCATAATTTACAAATAAATTATTTAGAATTCCTACAATGTGAATTCCTGGATATTTTTTTCACATTTTGTCTCTCACAGTTGAAGTGTACCTATGATGGAAATTACAGACACCTGTCATCATTTTAAGTGGGAGAACTTGCACAATCGGTGGCTGACTAAGTATTTTTTTGCCCCACTGTACATGATAAAACAAGGTTGATGCAAAGCATTGTATATATGCAGTATGGATGTGCTTTGAAGAAGACAATTTATAGAAAATGTACTTTTAAATTACTTGCATGGACATATTTGGGTATCTCTATTTGCCTACATGATACAGTAAGTGTTAAATTAAATAACCTTTTTTTTGTTCTGTGAGCTATGTCAGCAAGCCATTTGGATTCTGGCCTGAATATGAAGGGTCCTTTTACATAATACTGCTTTCGCAACAAATTTTGCCAGCAATGACCAGGAAGCTACCTTGGCGAGATTTGCCATTTTATTTTCTTGCTCGTGACTACACGAAAACAGAGCTCTTGTGTTGTTGGATTAAAATCAGAGAAGCCTTGTCTGTTGCTCTGAGGCTGGAAACTGCAATATCTGTCATGATGATCAACTAAGGGCCTTTTCTTCCATGACCTTAAGTGAAAAAACGTGGGCAACTGCGCAGATTGTGGCAAGTCTGTCACTGTACGCTTTCGTTCACGGTGCATGCCTTGGGTGGAGCAACCCTTTAATGTGGGCGTTCTCTGTCAAATCTGGCCTTTCACTTATTCCCCCATCGACTTAAGTATCAATCAATCATCAATCAATGTTTACCTATATAGCCCTGAATCACTAGTGTCTCAAAGGGCTGCACAAACCACAACACAAACCACAACAACATCCTCGGTAGGCAAGCAAAACTCACACCCAGTGGGACGTCGGTGACAATGATGACTATGAGAACCTTGTAGAGGACGAAAGCAATGGATGTCGAGCGGGTCTAACAAGATACTGTGAAAGTTCAATCCATAATGGATCCAACACAGCCGCGAAAGTCCAGTCCAAAGCGGAGCCAGCAGGAAACCATGTCCCAAGCCGATACACAGGCAAGCGGTCCATCCTGGGTACCGACTCTGGACGAGCGGTCCATCCTGGGTCCCAACTCTGAACAGCCAGTACGTCATCCATGGCCATCGGACCAGACCCCCCTCACAATGGAGAGTGGGACATAGGAGTAAAAGAAAAGAAACGGCAGATCAACTGGTCGAAAAAGGGCGTCTATTTAAAGGCTAGAGTATACAAATGAGTTTTAAGGTGAGACTTAAATGCTTCTACTGAGGTGGAATCTCGGACTGTTACCGGGAGGGCATTCCAGAGTACTGGAACCCGAACAGAAAACGCTCTATAGCCCGCAGACTTTTTTTGGGCTTTGGGAATCACTAATAAGCCGGAGTCCTTTGAAGGCAGATTTCTTGCCGGGACATATGGTACAATACAATCGGCAAGATAGGCTGGAGCTAGACCGTGTAGTATTTTATACGTAAGTAGTAAAACCTTAAAGTCACATCTTAAGTGCACAGGAAGCCAGTGCAGGTGAGCCAGTACAGGCGTAATGTGATCAAACTTTCTTGTTCTTGTCAAAAGTCTAGCAGCCGCATTTTGTACCAACTGTAATCTTTTAATGCTAGACATGGGGAGACCCGAAAATAATACGTTACAGTAATCGAGGCAAGACGTAACACTATTGTAATATTGTTCTTATGCGCCTCTGAAGCTGGGAATAAGTCCAGCGCCTCTGGAAGGTGAAACATTATATTGCACTTAAAGTGTGGGTGCAGTGACTAACACACATGATACATTGATAAACAAAACTAGCAGAAACCTATTCCGATCGCTTCAAAGGAGACACCTGCAAACATCCGTTGTGATGAGTAGAAAAGGACCATAACACTACTCTGTATTAACGATCAAAATCCTTGTCTTGTGAGTGTGACCACAGCGTGCTCACTGGTGAAACTCCAAAAATGTGAATATTGTGCAAAGGTTAATTTAGGTCTGCATTTATATTTACAAGGCGAAATTAAAATATGACATAGGTTAGTGCGTCTGCCTCACAATACGAAGGTCCTACAGTCCTGGGTTCAAATCCAGGCTCGGGATCTTTCTGTGTGGAGTTTGCATGTTCTCCCCGTGAATATGTGGGTTCCCTCCGGGTACTCCGGCTTCCTCCCACTTCCAAAAACATGCACCTGGGGATAGGTTGATTGGCAACACTAAATGGTCCCTAGTGTGTGAATGTGAGTGTGAATGTTGTCTGTCTATCTGTGTTGGCCCTGCGATGAGGTGGCGACTTGTCCAGGGTGTACCCCGCCTTCCGCCCGATTGTAGCTGAGATAGGCGCCAGCGCCCCCCGCGACCCCAAAAAAAAGGGAATAAGCGGTAGACAATGGATGGATGGATGGATAATATGCATTTCAATTAATTTCATCCCATCCATCCATCCATTTTCTACCGCTTA
This sequence comes from Nerophis ophidion, assembly GCF_033978795.1. NCBI lineage: Eukaryota > Metazoa > Chordata > Actinopteri > Syngnathiformes > Syngnathidae > Nerophis > Nerophis ophidion. The sequence continues at coordinate 59,988,418 of NC_084621.1, read as the reverse complement.
TTCCCTTTCAGGGTGGCGGGGGGCGCTGGCGCCTATCTCAGCTACAATCGGGCGGAAGGCAGGGTACACCCTGGACAAGTCGCCACCTCATCGCAGGGCCAACACAGATAGACAGACAACATTCACACTCACATTCACACACTAGGGACAATTTAGTGTTGGCAATTCATTTCAACAATTATAAATATGAACTACATTGTAAATAAACCCACATTTCCACTGCTCTATGCTGTGTTCATTCGTGTCGATTATGTTTTAAAGTTTAGGGGACTTGCTGTAATAAAATAAATAAAATATAATCCAGTGGTGGTGATAAAAATGACATTGAAATGCCAGCCGCTATTTTGTTGTGCCATCACTCTTCTAACAAGATCCCATTTATCCCGTTTATTTCTTCTCAACTGTGTTAGTTATTAATGAAGACGCCGCAGCGATCCGCCTGTCGATCTCACGATCCACTCTTCCCCCACTCGTGAACAAGACTACTAGGTACTTGAACTCCTCCACTTGGGGCAGGGTCTCCTCCCCAACCCGGAGATGGCATTCCACCCTTTTCCGGGCGAGAACCATGGACTCGGACTTGGAGGTGCTGATTCTCATTCCGGTCGCTTCACACTCGGCTGCGAACCGATCCAGTGAGAGCTGAAGATCCCGGTCAGATGAAGCCATCAGGACCACATCATCTGCAAAAATCAGAGACCTAATCCTGCGGTCACCAAACCGGAACCCCTCAACGCCTTGACTGCGCCTAGAAATTCTGTCCATAAAAGTTATGAACAGAATCGATGACAAAGGACAGCCTTGGCGGAGTCCAACCCTCACTGGAAATGTGTCCGACTTACTGCCAGCAATGCGGACCAAGCTTTGGCACTGATCGTACAGGGAGCGGACCGCCACAATAAGACGTTGTACCGATTCGTTGTGGTGAAGAAGGAGCTGAGCCGGAAGGCAAAGCTCTCAATTTACCGATCGATCTACGTTCCCATCCTCACCTATGGTCATGAGCTTTGGGTCATGACCGAAAGGATAAGATCACGGGTACAAGCGGCCGAAATGAGTTTCCTCCGCCGTGTGGCGGGGCTCTCCCTTAGAGATAGGGTGAGAAGCTCTGTCATCCGGGAGGAACTCAAAGTAAAGCCGCTGCTCCTTCACATCGAGAGGAGCCAGATGAGGTGGTTCGGGCATCTGGTCAGGATGCCACCCGAACGCCTCCCTAGGGAGGTGTTTAGGGCACGTCCAACCGGTAGGAAGCCACGGGGAAGACCCAGGACAGGTTGGGAAGACTATGTCTCCCGGCTGGCCTGGGAACGCCTCGGGATCCCCCGGGAAGAGCTAGACGAAGTGGCTGGGGAGAGGGAAGTCTGGGTTTCCCTGCTTAGGCTGTTGCCCCCGCGACCCGACCTCGGATAAGCGAAAGAAGATGGATGGATGAATGGATGTGTTAGTTATGTTTCATTTTTCTGCTAATACAGTAACTAAATACACTTAAAGTTTCACAGTAATTCAAATATTCTTGTCAAAAGTCTAGCAGCCGCATTTTGTACCAACTGTAATCGTTTAATGCTAGACATGGGGAGACCCGAAAATAATACATTACGTTTGAAAACATTTCAACGTCACAAATAACATCAGGAGAGTTATAACAACAAAAGAAAAAAAGTTTAATCTACGGATGACTATTCTCATCCAGCCGGGAAGAATAAATGATAAATAAATAAATAAATGGGTTGTACTTGTATAGCGCTTTTCTACCGTCAAGGTACTCAAAGCGCTTTGACACTACTTCCACATTCACCCATTCACACACACATTCACACACTGATGGAGGGAGCTGCCATGCAAGGCGCCAACCAGCACCCATCAGGAGCAAGGGTGAAGTGTCTTGCTCAGGACACAACGGACGTGACGAGGTTGGTACTAGGTGGGATTTGAACCAGGGACCCTCGGGTTGCGCACGGCCACTCTTCCACTGCGCCACGCCGTCCCTAGAAGATGCTGTTGTGGCGTGCATACACACACTACACCAGGGGTGCCCATTACGTCGATTGCGATCGACTGGTCGATCTCGGAGGGTGTGTCAGTCGATCTCAAGCCAGGCATTAAAAAATAGACATAAAAATGAGCAATCATCAATCATACCAAGACTTCACTTTCGTCAGTTGTTTGACATTCTCGGCACCCGAGGATCTTGTGAGATGACGCTGGCTGCTGCGAGCTCATATTTAAGAAAAAAATCACTAACAGGGCGGACGCAGAGAAACACATTTTATTTCTAGAGACTCCGTACCTACTGTCAAAACTCTAAAGACCGACTGCACAGTTCCTGTCTTCACCATAAAAGACCTGTTTCATCCTGCCTGTGCTAACAAAATAAGAGTCTCAGAAAGCTAGCGTGCACAAGCTAGCAAGCTACGGAGTTTGATGCCAATGTATTTCTCCCCCGCCCTCAGCGACCACTTTCTCACTTGCTTGCCCACCCGCACACTCACTGACGTCACTCACCTGCTGCCAGACATTAAAGGGCCACACACATATGCTACTCTCATAACAAAGTGTTTAAAAACGAGTATGCAAGTTGGACAAATGAGATGCCAAATCCAACCACTTTCATGTGGTATTGAACAGAAAGGAGGACTTTTTTTTTCCTCCATTTGAAAATGCGGACGTTATCAGCACCACTGTCTGATTCCAATCAATGCAAGTCATCAGAATCAAATACACCAACTTATATTCTTGTCTTCATGAAAGAAAGGAATCTATGTGTGTTAAACATGCTTGTATTATCATTAAACACCATTAACTTGTTAACACAAATGTCTCTTTCATAAATAAATAAATATAAATTATATATAGGAATGAGGTAGATCTCCTCGACTTGGTCAATTGAAAAGTAGCTCGCCTGCAGAAAAAGTGTGAGCGCCCATGCACTACATCAACATGGCCACACATGTTGACGTTACCAGCACTGCCTTTTCAAATTCAAATTGTTGTTTTTTTCATGGATTTCAATGACATCCACAAGTGTTAGTAAAACTCAATGCTACACAAATTTCAGCCCCAACCCCACCAAAAAAAAAAGTGTCACGCCAAAGTCCGCCTCATTGGTAATGAGCCCGCCTTAAGCACTTTTCCCTTTTGTAAGTGGCGTGGGGGTGTCCGCTGGCTGGAATGGAGGATTTAAATGAGAGGAACGCGTAACTTCAAGAGCGTAAAAAAACACTAATAGGAGGCTAGGATCAGAATAGTTTACCTCCCTTACCTCTTTCTCCATGGTGCACTTTCCTTTACCATTGTTCCCATCGTTAAACCCCTTCCCAATTTCTCCCGTCGCACAATACCTGGATTGTATGTTGGCGCCTAATTGAGTTTAGTGTGGTGTGTGAGCGATTGAAAGTGGACACGCAGGAGAAGAAAAGCGCCCCTGTCTGTGGTTGTTGTTGAACTGCTGTTGCTCTGTTTTGCTGTGTTGGCTACAGGATTTGGAGCTGCGCTGGCAGGAGTACTATGAGTCCATGACTCTTCTGCTCCAGTGGATCCGCCACCATGTCATGATCTTCGAGGAGAGGAAGTTCCCAGCCAGCTATGAGGAGATAGAGGTGAGACGTTTAGTCAATAAAAGCTAAAAAAAAAAAGTTTTAAAAAAGTTTAGAGTTTTGTATGTTTGCCTAAAAAAACTGGTAGTGATATTCTATTGTTTGTAAGATTGCACTTTTTCTGGCGTGTGCTAAAAAGATCTGTTTGAGTTGTTTGGTGAATCGCTGTTGGAAGGTCAAGTTTAGAAATAGTGTTATGTTAAATAGCATTGAGAGATACCGTATTTTTTAGAACTGTAAGTGGCAGTTTTTTTTCATAGTTTGGCCGGGGGTGCCACTTATACTCAGGAGCCACTATTGTGTGAAATTGTTAACACATTACCGTAAAATATCAAATAATATTATTTAGCTCATTCACGAAAGAGACTACACGTATAAGATTTAATGGGATTTAGAAATTAGGAGTGACAGATTGTTTGGTAAACATATAGCATGTTCTATAAGTTATAGTTATTTGAATGACTCTTACCATAATATGTTATGTCAACATACCAGGCACCTTTTCAGTTGGTTATTTATGCGTCATATAACGTACACTTATTCAGCCTGTTGTTCACTATTCTTTATTTATTTTAAATAAATGGTAAATAAATGGGTTGTACTTGTATAGCGCTTTTCTACCTTCAAGGTACTCAAAGCGCTTTGACACTACTTCCACATACCCATTCACACACACATTCACACACTGATGGAGGGAGCTGCCATGCAAGGCGCCAACCAGGACCCATCAGGAGCAAGGGTGAAGTGTCTTGCTCAGGACACAACGGACTTTCAAAAGTCTATTCTTGGAATTGGGTTTCAGCAAATAAATTTCCCCCAAAAAATGCGACTTATACTCCAGTGTTTTTCTCCTTCTTTATTATGCATTTTCAGCAGGTGCGACGTATACTCCGAAAAATACGAGACTTGATTTGTTAGTGTGCTAATACTGTATATTCAACATTCGTCATTAGCAGGAACACATTTGCCTGTACGTAAAAAAAAAAAATGATAATACAATTATGATATATGTAAGGTATATAGAATAGAAATATATAAATACAAATAACCATGCACCCAGATCTATTTTAGCGTTTTTTTACTCTCAAACCTGCCATGACATCTCCTAGTAATGTTAGCATTTGCACTTTCATTAATCTTCATAGTTGTCTGCAGGATTTTGGAAACATTGACAAATGATACCCTAATCCAGGGGTGTCAAACTCTAAAATTCTAAACTGAACAAAGCCGCGGGCCAAAGTTGAACAACTTAACCTTTTAATAGGGACCCAAACAAGTTTTGCATTGAATATTGAACAAGCAAGGCTTGTATAACTTTATAGTGACATGCAAAATCGAGTTTTGTTGGTAGCGGGGGTGTTTATTGTAGCGTCCCGAAAGAGTTAGTGCTGCAAGGGGTTCTGGGTATTTGTTCTGTTGTGTTGATGTTGTGTTACAGTGCGGATGTTCTCCCGAAATGTGTTTGTCATTCTTGTTTGGTGTGGGTTCACAGCGTGGTGCATATTTTTAACAGTGTTAAAGTTGTTTGTACGGCCACCCTCAGTGTGACCTGTATGGCTGTTGACCAAGTATGCGTTGCATTCACTTGTGTGTGTGTAGAATCCGCATATATTATGTGACTGGGCCGGCACGCTGATTGTATGGCGGAAAAGCGGACATGACGACAGGTTGTAGAGGACGCTAAAAGCAGTACCTTTAAGGCACACCCCCAATATTGTTGTCCAAATGGAAATCGGGAGAAATTCAAGAGAATGGTTGCCCCGGTAGATTTTTAAGGGGGATGGGAGTCTCCTGTGAAAATCGTGAGGGTTGGCAAGTATTAGAATTAGCTGTATAGTACCGGCGGGCCAGCTCTAATGTTAATTTAATATTGTCTCAAGGGCCAAAATAAATTACACGGTGGGCCAAATTTGGCCTGCGGGCCAGAGTTTGGCACCCATGCCCTAATCAGATAATTGTCAAAACGTGTTAAAACAAGTTAATATACTTTGTCTTTTTTTTTTGTAACAAATGATGGACATTCTGTTCTGCCAACTGACATTCACCTCAATTGACTGAAAGTAAATCAGATTTCTAAACTCATGGAGGAGCTAAATTATTCTTGTACTTAAACTTACAAATATAAAAAATACAAGCGATTATTAGACTTGGACTTAGACAAACTTTATTGATCCACAAGGGAAATTGTTCCACACAGTAGCTCAGTTTCAAATGCCGGAAAGGTATAAGGATGGAAAGAATCTTGCAGCTTTTAAGTACACTAAAAATGTACCATAGTAGCAATATAAAATATAACATACTGTATTTCCTTGAATTGCCGCCGGGGCGCTAATCAATTTAAAACCTCTTCTCACTTCTGCGCTTACCAAAGGCATGCGGTAAAAGTAAGCATGCGCTAATTATATTAAAACCTCTTCTCACTCCGGCACTTACCAAAGGCATGCAGTAAAAATTTGAGTGTGATGTAAGCTTGGACCTTAAATCCTACCGAATAGCTCTTAATCTTCTTCCCTTTATGCGATTCCAAATTACCGGTATTGAAATCAGCGTCCTTCATTTTGAAAATGATGACAGGGGAAGTGTCACTCGTGACGTCACGAGTTTGACCAGGCGGTAATACTAAGCATGCACTAATTATTTTGAGAGGCGATTTTGACCAGGCAGTAATTCAAGGCAGGCGCATACTATATGCCCTGCGGCAGTTCAAGGAAATACGGTATATGTAATATTTGCATATTATATTTACAGTATATAATATAAACTGATATACTAATTATTATATTATATTATATTTTTTATATCATGTATACAATAAATAACAAATCCCAAATTACCATGTACAATATTACAGTATATGTAATAGCTGCAGCAAAAAAAACAAAGGGCAGCATAAAAAAGAGAGTAGATCCAGCAGAAAATCTACATTATAAACAAAGAGAGGTAGCTAACATAGAAGCGGTCAGGTAATACACAGATATCATCTATTGCTGTATGGCAAGTGATTATATATTATGATTGTGTTGCCTTACAATAACCATTACCTAATGTTTTGCTTCAGCTTCTTTGGCGTCAATTCTTGATGTTCAAGGAGAAGGAGCTACCAGTGAAAGAGACCGATAAGAACCGCTCCAAACAGCTCTACCAGTCATTCGAGGCAAGCTACCCTCATTCTTAATTTTTGTCCTACCCTGTCGCACTAATGTCCTGTGCTGCCATTTTCTCACAGGGTGCAGTACACTCTGGCCTGGTAAAAGTCCCACCAGGCTACCATCCTATCGATGTGGAGAAAGATTGGGGACGACTCCATGTGTCCATGCTGGAGAGAGAGCGACTGCTGAGGACTGAGTTTGAAAGGTAAGCTGGCAGATATTTTTACGCGAACAGTATTTTGATGAAAACTTAAAATACACCGTTGTAGTAATAAGTACACAGCAAAACAGGAACATTCTCCATGAACCACAAATCCATGTTTGTATATATATGTATGTATATATGTATACATATATACATATATATATATGTATATATGTATATATATATATATATATATATATATATATATATATATATGTGTATATATATATACACATATATGTATGTATGTATGTATATATATATATGTACGTATATATATATATATATATATATATATATATATATATGTATATGTATGTATATATATGTATATGTATGTATACATGTATGTGTATGTATATATATATGTATATAGGCTTCACGGTGGCAGAGGGGTTAGTGCGTCTGCCTCACAATACGAAGTTCCTGCAGTCCTGGGTTCAAATCCAGGCTCGGGATCTTTCTGTGTGGAGTTTGCATGTTCTCCCCGTGAATGCGTGGGTTCCCTCCGGGTACTCCGGCTTCCTCCCACTTCCAAAGACATGCACCTGGGGATAGGTTGATTGGCAACACTAAATTGGCCCTAGTGTGTGAATGTGAGTGTGAATGTTGTCTGTCTATCTGTGTTGGCCCTGCGATGAGGTGGCGACTTGTCCAGGGTGTACCCTGCCTTCCGCCCGATTGTAGCTGAGATAGGCGCCAGCGCCCCCCGCGACCCCGAAAGGGAATACGCGGTAGAAAATGGATGGATGGATATATGTATATATATGTATGTATGTATATATGTATATATATATATGTATATATATATATATGTATGTACATATATATATGTATGTATATATATGTATATATGTATGTATACATATATCTATATATATATATATATATGTATGAATGCATATATATATATATATATATGTATGAATACATATATATATATATATATATATATATATATATACACATATATACAGCCCCTAGACACATTTGAAACAGTTTTCTAACAAAACGTTAAGGATTATTGCTTGGCATGTCTTCCATCTCTGCACAAAATTACATGAAAACTGGTCAAAGGGGATGCTGTATTTGCATCATCCTGTTAAAAATAACAGATAGACAAACTGAAATAAAAGGCAGAGGTTGTTAAAAAGATAACGAGACATTGCCAAGGTTCTCCAGCATAGTGGTAGATATTATGGGTTTTGTATATTTGCTTTTTGGCCCTGCGATGAGGTGGCGACTTGTCCAGAGTGTGTACACCGCCTTCCGCCCGATTGTAGCTGAGATAGGCACCAGCGCCCCCCGCGACCCCAAAGGGAATAAGCGGTAGAAAATGGATGGATGGATATTTGATTTTTATTGAAAATTTAACACAGTTTCACTCTACACAAAATGGACTTGTGACACAAAAGCAAGTTTCGTTGTATGGGTTATGGGTTATACTTGTATAGCGCTTTTCTACCTTCAAGGTACTTAAAGCACTATTTCCACATTCACCCATTCACACACACATACACACACTGATGGTGGGAGCTGCCATTCAAAACCCTAACCACGACCCATCAGGAGCAAGGGTGAAGTGTCTTGCTAAAGGATGAGGTTGGTAGAAGGTGGGGATTGAACCAGTAACCCTCAGGTTGCTGGCACGGCCACTCTCCCAACTGCTCCACGCCGTTGTATGCTTTTAGACGACTGTGGCTTCTTGCCTGAGGAATGTGATGATTTGCATCACATGATTGTCTCGTCATCTCATCAATCTAATAGTCTTGTTTTGACCCGTATGAACTGGAATACTTGCAACACAGTCTTCCTTTCATAAGTACTGTGATTGAGCTTGGAGAAACGTTTCATATAAAATGTCTTTTAGTGACATGACCACTGTAGAATATACTGTCCAGACAATTAAAACACAATACAGAAAATGTCCTGTTTATTTATTTCTTTAAACAGACTTGAGAGACTACAGAGGATTTTCAGCAAAGTCCAGATGGAGTCAGGGAGGTATGATGACCACTTCAGCCACCTCGAGACTCTGCTGCAGACGGTAAGTCTCATTGACCTGAGGTGTCTGTGTACAACTGTACAGCATAAATGTGTGGATGGTTTTTTGAATTGACTCTTGTCGCTTTAGGATATGCGTCTACTGAATGCTGGCAAACCAGCTCAGCACACGGCAGAACTCGAGCGTGAGATGGACAGAGCTGACAATGTAGTGCGTCTGCTCTTCAATGATGTGCAGACCCTTAAGGACGGGCGGCACCCACAGGCTGAGCAAATGTACCGCAGGTGAGGGCGAGAAGTACTCAACTCAAGGCATTTTATCATGCAGATCTTGGCAGTATGGCCCCTTGTGATAGAGTGATTGTCTCCCAAAACTTAAGGTCAATCAATCAATCAAACTGTATTTATATAGCCCTTAATCACAAGTGTCTCAAAGGGCTTTTTGTGGTTCCATTTTAAAGGGACCCTCGATTGCTAACTATGTTGGCACTTTTCATAGTTGTATTTACCCCAAAAAAAATATGGTTACAGATAAGATATACCCCAAACTAGACATATTAGGGATTATAGGCTTTTTTTCTTATATATTAGAAACGCCCACTTTTGTTTTCAAAATATGGGCTGGTCTGCGTCAGCCTGTTGACGTCACCTACAGAAGACTGGAGGAAATGTCATATTGTGTAATATGTCTTTTGGTTGCATCTTCCTTGCAAATAAAGTTATTTATATGCAGGTTTGGAAGGAATTAGCAAAATACCCTCGAGGGGAGAAATAAAATAGAATAGGATAGAATAGAAAGTGTGAGGACTGGTGGGCATTGTGATGCCGGGTTCGATTCCCTCGAGGATGCGTTAACGTGAACACAACAAAGGTAGGATCTTAAAATATTTATTTAACAAAAAGGGAGCTCTGAACAGAAATACTGGAGCTAATAAAAAGGCAAACCAAAAACGCTAGTATGAAAACTAGGAAGTAAAAATAGACAAACTTAAATAGCACGTTGGCACAAAAGATAAAACAAATCATCAGTATGTAAACCGGACAAAACAAGTGGCTTAGCGTGAGAAGCTAGCGAGAATAGAAATACTTGCGAGAAAGCAAATGATCAAAATCCAGACGTACAGTGGCGTGAAAGCAAACTATGAACCCAGACCGAATGAACAGAGAAGACTGGCTTAAATAGGTGGGTGATAATCAGTAGCAGGTGTGCGGGGCGAGACTAGCAGGTGGACTGATGAGTGACCATGGTGACAAAGCAAACAGGAAATAAGGAGTCGGAGAAATATACAAAATGGAAAAATAAATAGTGTAGATCTGAGCAGCAGATCGCAACAGAAAGTACTTTATTGATCCCTGGGGGAAATTCAGCACCACAGTTCGCTCACAACAAACAATAATAATAATAAATAATATATGACATATATTATATATATATATAATATATGAATAATATAAATATATTCTACATATATTCTACATTTAAGTGCAGTCAAGGAACATATGCATTATACAGTCTGATGGCTGTCGGTATGAAGGACCTCCTGTGTCGTTCCGTGTTAGATTTTGGGAGTCTGAGCCTTCCACTGAACGTGCTCATTCTCTCCGCAAGGTCCGAGTGTAGTGGGTGGGAGGTGTTGTCCATAATGGCTAGGAGTTTTGCTAGACTTCTCCTCTCTGACACCACCACCTGAGCGTCCAGTTCCACTCCCACCACGTTACTAGCCTTCTCTACCAACTTGTCCAGTCTGTTTGCGTCCCTCACTCCCAGCCCGGCGCCCCAGCAGGCCACGGCGTACAAGAAAGCGCTCGCCACCACCGACTCGTAGAACATCTTCAACATCTTTGTACAGACGTTGAAGGATTCTAGCCTCCTGAGGAAGTGGAGGCGGCTCTGTCTCTTCTTGTAGAGTGCCTCTGCGTGTTTTGACCCATTCAGCTTGTTGTCGATGTGTACTCCGAGGTATTTATAATCCTCAACCATGTCCACATCGACCTCCCTGATGGAAACAGGGGTCGCCAGAGTACTCCTCCTCCTTCCCAGGTCCACAACCAGCTCCTTGGTCTTCGTCACATTGAGCTGGAGGTGGTTTTTTCCACACCATGTGACAAAGTCCTCCACCAGTGTCCTGTATTCCTCATCATTACCATCGTCAATACACCCCACTATCGCAGAGTCATCAGAAAACTTCTGAAGGTGGCAGGACTCTGATTGATAGTGGAAATCAGTGAAAGACTGAGTCAAAACCTGCAAACAAATACTTTGTACATTTTAGTACAAGTTTTTCCCTACAATGACATCACCAGGAATTTGTGGTTCCTTGTTAGAACAGACACATCCGTGCCATGCATAACAGAGCTTTTATGTTTGTGGCTCCTCTTTGGAATATATTATGGAGCTTAATAGTGTTCACATCATAAAAACAGAAGTGTAGCAGCGGACACAAGCTCTGTCGCGAAAGTACCGGCACTACAAAAGCAGAGAGAAAAAAGATAAAGAGCAGGAACACTGCAAGCGTTCGGATTTGTCATCCTCTTCTACTGATGTTTTATAGCTGGAATTGTACCGTGAGTTTAGTTTAATTGTGCTTGAGAAAATATTGGAAGAAAATAGATAAGTACTTCATTAGTCTTCAAATAAAATGATGTACATTGGGAACACATGAAGCATGCGAGGTTTAAAAAATAATAATAAAATGTATAAAAAATTTTATAATAAATTTAAGAAAACACCCATGACAATCAGACACTGAAGATCCACCCATCCATCCATTTTCTACCGCTTGTTCCTTTTTGGGGTCGCGGGGGGCGCTGGCGCCTATCTCAGCTACAATCTGGCGGAAGGCGGGGTACACCCTGGACAAGTCGCCAACTTATCACAGGGCCAACACAGATAGACAGACAACATTCACTTTCACATTCACACACTAGGGCCAATTTAGTGTTGCCAATCAACCTATCCGCGTCTGCCTCACAATACGAAGTTCCTGCAGTCCTGGGTTCAAATCCAGGCTCGGGATCTTTCTGTGTGGAGTTTGCATGTTCTCCCCGTGAATGCGTGGGTTCCCTCCGGGTACTCCGGCTTCCTCCCACTTTCAAAGACATTGAAGATAGGGAAACATATTATATTATCATATTTATATTTATTTTTGCTCATAATGTCAACCTATACGTTTTAAAGAAATTGTGGACCTAAGCTACAAAAACATGCAATTAAGTGTTAAAATAAAGGTTGCCGTTGTCCACAAATGGGCTCCAATTGTGTTAGATGACGTCAGACCATATCGAGTCTTTTGATGAAAAGGGGGCCTACCGAGTACAGTTATTTTTTTACCCATTACTTAAAAACTAATTGATATTATGATATGGAAAATGAGTGCCAGATTCATTTTCAGGACCAAAAATTACTTGGAGAACTTGTTTGCGAAATTTCGGTCATCTGGACACTATGTCTTTTAAAGACATACAGAATTTTTAAAGACAATTAAGTAAACCAACCTATCACCTGTATCTGTATCATCTGTATAAAAATATAATTTACAATATCCGCAGGGTGTACTCCCTTCACGAGCGCCTGGTCAACTTGCGCAGCGATTACAACCTTCGTCTGAAGACTGCCCAGGTTGCCTTTAACCAGACCACCGTGAACACAACTACCCTGAAAGTACGGTCTGATTTGGACGACGTGACCCTGCGCTATGTGCAAGATCTTCTGGCCTGGGTGGAAGAGAACCAACGGCGTATCGATGACGGAGAATGGGGATCCGACCTGCCTTCTGTGGAGTCACAGTTGGGCAGCCACAGAGGTCTGCATCAGACAGTAGAGGAATTCAAATCAAAGATTGAACGTGCAAAGGCTGATGAGGTAATCATGTTGTTCTTTTTTTAATCTCCCCATTCCCCTTAATTTTGACAAACATATTGTTCATTGTTTTTGTGTGTCTCTATTGCACATCCTTACTGTTTTTCAGAGTCAATTATCCCCTGCAAGCAAAGGTGCTTACAGAGAGTACCTGGGCAAACTGGACCTTCTGTATGGCAAACTACTGGTAAATATGCATATTTTATTTCTCTGCTTTTGCATTGAAAAATGACCTTTTAATGTACATTCAAAACACTTCCTTGAGGTTTAAATTACATATATTCGAAATGTTTCACTGTAAATTCTGCCTATCTCTGTTACACAATCCCTTTTATAACCCGTTTTTTGAGTCGTATGCAAGATGTTTGATTCTGAAGGCGTTCCAAGATAGCAAATGAAGCCACGGTTGGAAAATAAACTTGATAAAGCTTAATCTATAGCAATTATCTCAAACGTACGGCCCGCCAACTGGTTTTATCCGGCCCTCCCGGGTTGAGTTTGCCAAGTATAAAAATGAACCCGAAAATTTGGAATGATAGAAACAGCTGTTCTAAATGTGTCCACTAAATGTCGCAATAGAAACTCTTTGTATCTTTGTAAATTATGCTAAAAAAGTACAAAAAAAACCACGTTAGTACATCAGTCGAGGAAAATTATCAAACCACATAAACAACATACTGTAATTGGATTTTGATATGATTTTTTATCTTGATTTATTCAAAATTAACTTCAGGATTCTAAGAAAATTACTGTCATATTGAATAAAAACAAATGTTTGTGTTTGCAAACCTTACAAAAGCATTTGTTTCTGGTAAAACTCACAAATATACATTGTTTAAGGCATTATTAGACATATTGCATGTTTTGTTTAGGAGTTATGTTTCAATATTGAGTATGACAGTTATACTCCAACATTATCACATCATTTATTTAGAAAATATAAATAACGAAAAATAAAATGTATATACCTTTAACCGCAAAATGTAATTGTAAAAATTACAATACTTAATCCTACCCATTTTTATGTTTGTTAATATACGAAGCAGAGAAACTGAGAGCTTGACTTAATAAATTTAGCTTATGCATTGTTTATGTTATTTGTTTTTTTTTTGCTCTATGCTTTTTAACCTGTAAAGCACTTTGGCCCAATTTTAAAATTGTTGTAAATGTGCTATATAAATAAGGTTGCCTTGCCTTGCCAATGCCCAAATAAGTACGTCCACCTCACTGTGATGTCACAACATAGCCAAACTGCAAAACCCCGCAAACAGAGGCATTTAAAACTTTGTGCAAGCTCACGCCAAAATAAATTATTCTTATGATTTGACGCTGTAACAAGTCAAAAAAAGAATAAATTCATCATAGGTCCCTTCCACATGTACGCCACTTGTTGTAAGACTTTAACGACTGTCAATAAAATTGTTTAAACAAACTGATTTTTATACTTTTCCACCCACAGAACTCTTCAAAGTCCCGTATGAGAAACTTGGATTCGCTGCATGCATTTGTCAGCGCAGCCACCAAGGAGCTCATGTGGTTGAATGACAAAGAGGAAGAGGAAGTCAACTTTGACTGGAGCGATAGGAACACCAACATGACCGCCAAGAAAGACAACTACTCGGTGAGTCTCAAAAGTAGAACTTAACCTTCTGTGTGCTCTTAAGGTTGTTCTGAGATGTGTATTCCTTTTTTTTTTGCAATATGTATTTACTTTATATTCGTCTTCTCTTTTTAGGCTCTCATGCGTGAGTTGGAGCAGAGAGAGAAAAAAGTCAACGATATCCAGACTATAGGAGACAAACATGTCAAGAATGGTCATCCTGGCAAGAACACAGTGGAGGTGATTCAAAAAAAGAATCATCATTTTGGACAGAAAATAAGGATATCTGCTAAAATGCACTTTTAATTGTTTTCCTTTTTACGTTTCCGAACATGCAATGACCTTGTCTGACTGTTCCATAACAGGCATTCACGAGTGCCCTGCAGACTCAGTGGAGCTGGATCCTCCAGCTGTGCTGCTGTATTGAGGCTCATCTTAAAGAGAACACAGCTTACTATCAGGTATTATTAATATTAATAATAATAATAATTAGCTTTATTGTCTCTGAGTAGAAATTTGTCTTGGACATCAAGACACAGCGTTTTACATACATACATACAGTACAGTGGGGCAAAAAAGTATTTAGTCAGCCACCGATTGTGCAAGTTCTCCCACTTAAAATGATGAAGGAGGTCTGTAATTTTCATCATAGGTACACTTCAACTGTGAGAGACAGAATGTGAAAAAAAAAATCCAGGAATTCATATTGTAGGAATTTTAAAGAATTTATTTGTAAATTATGGTGGAAAAAAGTATTTGGTCAACCATTCAAAGCTCTCACTGATAGAAGGAGGTTTTGGCTCAAAATCTAACGATACATGGCCCCATTCATTCTTTCTTTAACACGGATCAGTCGTCCTGTCCCCTTAGCAGAAAAACAGCCCCAAAGCATGATGTTTCCACCCCCATGCTTCACAGTAGGTATGGTGTTCTTGGGATGCAACTCAGTATTCTTCTTCCTCCAAACACGACGAGTTGAGTTTATACTAAAATGGATACATGGATGATACAGCAGAGGATTGGGAGAATGTCATGTGGTCAGATGAAACCAAAATAGAACTTTTTGGTATAAACTCAACTCGTCGTGTTTGGAGGAAGAAGAATATACTGAGTTGCATCCCAAGAACACCATACCTACTGTGAAGCATGGAGGTGGAAACATCATGCTTTGGGACTGTTTTTATGCTAAGGGGACAGGACGATTGATCCGTGTTCCATCAGTGAGAGCTTTGAATGCTTGACCAAATACTTATTTTCCACCATAATTTACAAATGAATTCTTTAAAATTCCTACAATGTGAATTCCTGGATTTTTTTTCACATTCTGTCTCTTACAGTTGAAGTGTACCTGTGATGAAAATTACGGACTTCTGTCATTATTTTAAGTGGGAGAACTTGCACAATTGGTGGCTGACTAAATACTTTTTTGCCCCACTGTACATACATACATATATACAGTTCCTCGGACAATACAGTGACGACAGTGAACAGTGCGCAAGTATATAAGTTAGTTTTGACATCAGACATTAAGCTCCCCTTGTATTGCACACCTCCCGTATCGCCCTATCCCAATATTGCACTCCTTATTCTGCGTCGGGTTATTACAGTAGTTTTCTGTTGTTAAGTGCTTTGATTGGCAGTGGGGAAAAGGAAAATCTATACCTCTTAATTTTGTATTTTGCTGTCCTGTACCGTTTACCATATTGACCATCATACAGTAATGGTATAGAATAGAATAGAATGCCTTTTATTGTCACTATACACAGGTACAGTGAGATTAAAAGCAACTTCAGTATCTGTGCGACATAGGAAACATAAGAAGGAAAGAAAAGAAATAGTGCAAAAGGAGGTGAGGTGCACAGTCCAGTCGTGAGAGCGAATGTTCTGAATCTGTTGTTTAAATATTAAATATTATACTATATACATGTGTACAGAAGCTTTCAGACTGTGGGTGGAAAGTAAAAATAGCACACAGAGAGGTGCTAAACTATCAAATCAGTGCCTATGAGAGTTCACCGTGGTTATGGCTTTTGGGAAAAAAATGGTTCTTTAGTCTGTTGTAATGCATAGTGTTTTAAATTGTGTGTGAATGCTTATGCATGCTGTTGGGGATAAAGTGCATGATAATGTTTGTTACATCACAGCATATTTGACTGAGCATGCTGGCACATGCATTGTTAGTCAAATGCAGGTGTATTATTTATCGAAGTCATTATAGGATACTGTATTACATTTACACTTAAAATGACTCAAACCCCATTGTTAATTAATATAGTGATGATATTGTTCATTTTTCAACACACTTTATAAAATCACAATAAGGGATTCAACATGCCCATAAAGTATGTTCATTTAAGCATGAGTTAAAAGGGAAATTCAAGATTTCCATTTAACTGATGAATTTCAGGAGGGTGCGTGTCTTGCTAGGACACCGGCTCGAATTTGAGAGAAAGCTGGAACAAACGCAGTGAAAAGCGCTCTCAAGATACTAACTCTCACGACCATGGCGTAAAATAAAAGTTTCTTCCATGTGTTTAGTTTAGTTTAGTTTATTAAGGATCCCCATTTGTCTACACCGCAGTGGAGACTATTCTTCCTGGGGTCCAGGCAAAAAACATCACACAACCACAAAACAAAAGATTAAAATGCAGTACAACATGATCCAATAATAAATTGTCATAATACAAAAATAGCAACAACAAAGAACCAAAAAATACTAATAACTTTTATTACATAAGAATTTTCATACCAAAGATAAAAATAGCAATATAAAAATAGATATACTGTATAATTTTTTTGCAAAAATAAAACAAAGAACCAATGGCCTAAAATATACACATTAGTGTACCAAAGACAAACAATAAGTGACGAAAAAGTATCATCCATCCATTTTCTGCTGCTTATCCCATAATCAATAAAATACTCAATAGTCAATAAAAACAGTCATGACATTAGGTACAATCTAGAATAATCTCTTTACGCAATAATTCTCCTTTTAGTCTATTTTTAAAGCCCACTATGCTAGTGATTGATAGCAGATATTGTGGAAGTCGATTCCAGTAAGTGATTGCCCGATACTTTACAGTCTTTTTCAAAACATCACTTTTGGGTTTAAGACGGGTGAGAGCACCTCTTAGGGCTAGCCTGGTACCGTAGTTGTGACTGTCACTGGCAAGCAACATCTGACAATACAGATATGAAGGTTTATGGTATGTATATATGTTTTTTAAAAATAGAATCAAACTACATGCTAGATGGTTTCCTGTGGACGGGACTTTCACTGCTGTCTTGGAGCCACTATGGATTGAACTTTCACAGTATCATGTTAGACCCGCTCGACATCCATTGCTTTCGGTCCCCTAGAGGGGGGGGGTTGCCCACATCTGAGGTCCTCTCCAAGGTTTCTCATAGTCAGCATTGTCGCTGGCGTCCCACTGAATGTGAATTCTCCCTGCCCACTGGGTGTGAGTTTTCCTTGCCCTTTTGTGGGTTCTTCCGAGGATGTTGTAGTCGTAATGATTTGTGCAGTCCTTTGAGACATTTGTGATTTGGGGCTATATAAATAAACATTGATTGATTGATTGATTGATAGTCTTTCACCAACTTTCATCCATGACCATTCATGATGCATGATCTCAATGCCAGTCCTAAATGAGCAATGGAGAGCTAGTCTGGCCGCTCTGTTTTGGGTAAAAACTGGATTTTTTTTAGATCTTGTTTAGATGCATTAGACCAGATTGCTGGGCAGTAGTCAATATGTGACAATACAAGGGATTGTATAACTTGCTTCATAGTTGTGTTAGTTAAAAAATGGCCACTTCTTCTTATGATTGAAATGCTTCTGCTCATTTTTGTTACTATGTTTTTAATGTGAGTGGCCCAAGGTAGTCTTTCATCTATTGTAACTCCCAGCAACCTGGCCTCTTTAACTTGTTCAACGTGATCTCCGTTCAGAGAAACATTTAATATGCGTTCCTTTCTATGAGCATGTTTTGAGCAAATGACAAGACATTTTGTTTTGTAAAAATTAAGTTTCATCTTATTTTCTGTAACCTATTTTGAAATCCGCATGACTTCATCTTGTAGTATACTGCTCAGGTCTGTGCAATTATCTGCATATGCATATATTGTTATTATCACTGGAGATGAAAAGGAATAGCCAAGCATGCTACACACACAGGACGACACAAGAAGCCAATTGCTTATTCTTCAATGTCAAATAGGGTTGATCGAGCCAGATGTCAAAACTATGTATACTGAGTATACTAGAAGTATATAAACCATCCATATATTGCTTTCCTCCTCTCTAAGGTTCTCATAGTCATCATTGTCACCGACGTCCCACTGGGTCATTATTGTCACCGATGTCCCACTGGGTGTGAGTTTTCCTTGCCCTTATGTGGGCCTACCGAGGATGTCGTAGTGGTTTGTGCAGCCCTTTGAGACACTAGTGATTTAGGGCTATATAAGTAAACATTGATTGATTGATTGATATATATACAGTGATTATGTCTATTTTTCATTGTCTTGTTCTTATTATTACAAAATCATTTCATTTTTTGTTATTGTTTATAAAGTCAGGCAAGGAAGGCTTTAAGAGCAAAACCCAAATGATTTAAAAGGGAGTCAGTAGTTTTTGCCTTTATTTAGTTATCGTGCACTAGTCACTTTGTTTTCTTAAAAAATGTAATGTATCATTCAATACCACATGTGTATTACATCATCTGATTTACAACAGCACGAGCAAATTGTAAATTTAATAAGATAAGCGTGGCGCAGTGGCAGAGTGGCCGTGCGCAACCTGAGCGTCCCTGGTTCAATTCCCACCTAGTACCAACCTCGTCACGTCCGTTGTGTCCTGAGCAAGACACTTCACCCTTGCTCCTGATGGGTGCTGGTTGGCGCCTTGCATGGCATCTCCCTCCATCAGTGTGTGAATGTGTGTGTGAATGGGTAAATGTGGAAGTAGTGTCAAAGCGCTTTGAGTACCTTGAAGGTAGAAAAGCGCTATACAAGTACAACCCATTTATCATTTATTTATAAAAATGTATTATTGTGTTTACTTTAGTTGTTATCAAGCATTTTCTAGTTCTATAATCTATTGTCAAAGTATCGAATGGGGAATCGGATTGATCTGAGGCAAAAAGACGTTGATCAGTATTATCCCTATAGGAACTAAAATTATAGAGTATAATAGATACATTTATAGATTATTAAATAATGGAATACAAATACAGGATTGAATACGGACAGAGACTATTTAAGTAAATACAGAATACTATAGTGTTTACATACACTTTCAACGCTAGTTTAAAAAGATATGAGCATTTATATTATTTCAATAATAAATATGAGTGTAGGTGTTTAACAAACCCTAAATAAAATGTTAATGTGCATGGAAATCACAACAAAGCCATGTGATAAAGTGGCACACTCATTAGGACAATATTTCTGCATGTTTTTTTAGAGAGTATTATTGAAAAGGTCAAATTCCATCCATCCATCCATCCATCATCTTCCGCTTATCCGAGGTCGGGTCGCGGGGGCAGCAGCCTAAGCAGGGAAGCCCAGACTTCCCTATCTCCAGCCACTTCGTCTAGCTCTTCCCGGGGGATCCCGAGGCGTTCCCAGGCCAGCCGGGAGACATAGTCTTTCCAACGTGTCCTGGGTCTTCCCCGTGGCCTCCTACCAGCTGGACGTGCCCTAAACACATCCCTAGGGAGGCGTTCGGGGGAGTCCGAGTCCGAGTCCATGGTTCTCGCCCGGAAAAGGGTGGAGTGCCATCTCCGGGTTGGGGAGGAGACCCTGCCCCAAGTGGAGGAGTTCAAGTACCTAGGAGTCTTGTTCACGAGTGGGGGAAGAGTGGATCGTGAGATCGACAGGCGGATCGGTGCGGCGTCTTCAGTAATGCGGACATTGTATCGATCCGTTGTGGTGAAGAAGGAGCTGAGCCGGAAGGCAAAGCTCTCAATTTACCGGTCGATCTACGTTCCCATCCTCACCTATGGTCATGAGCTTTGGGTCATGACCGAAAGGATAAGATCACGGGTACAAGCGGCCGAAATGAGTTTCCTCCGCCGGGTGGCGGGGCTCTCCCTTAGAGATAGGGTGAGAAGCTCTGCCATCCGGGAGGAACTCAAAGTAAAGCCGCTGCTCCTCCACATCGAGAGGAGCCAGATGAGGTGGTTCGGGCATCTGGTCAGGAAAGGTCAGATTCTTTGTATTCCATTATTGTTAAATGACAGTGGAAAATGGTAACAAGCCACCAAGACATAAACAAATAGTCAACACCAATCTTTGTCTTCCCTCTCATAGTTCTTTGCTGACGTAAAAGAAGCTCAGGACAAGCTGAAGAAATTGCAGGAGACCATGAACAAGAAATACAGCTGTGATCGCTCCACCACAGCCACACGCCTTGAGGACCTCCTGCAAGACGCTGTGGTGAGCGATGAAGGCTGACACAGATCTGAATGTGCGTTTTTTTTTCCTAGTCGTGATCTGGGCAACTTCTGTGTCAACAGGAGGAGAAAGAACAGCTCAACGAATTCAAAACTCACGTGAACGGCCTCAACAAGAGAGCTCGCTCCATTATCCAGCTGAAACCACGCAACCCGACAACGTCCATCAAAGGAAAACTCCCCATTCAAGCCGTCTGTGACTTCAGACAACAAGAGGTTGGATCGCTTTGCAATATGTAAAACGACAGATTTGAACCCGCAAAGATGGACTGCATGGTAAAATGATGGATCCGTTCGCAGATTACCGTTCATAAAGGAGACGAGCACGCGCTCCTCAACAATTCCCAGCCTTTCAAATGGAAGGTGTTGAGTCACACCGGACAAGAGGCAGTTGTGCCTTCTGTTTGCTTCTTGGTACCACCCGTCAACAAGGACGCCATGGACAGTGTGTCCGGGTGAGAAACAGAAACCAAATGCTCACAGAAAAGATTCATGATTCCCTTCAATCTTTTAAAGCTTGTAGTGGTAATGTCATGAATATTTTTCCCACCTCTCCGACTGCCAGGCTGGATACAGGTCACCAGAAGATGGTGTCCATGTGGCAGATCTTGTACATCAACATGAAGAGTCTGCTCTCTTGGCAATACCTGATGAGGGACTTTTCGCAGATTCGCACATGGAACATCACAACGGTACGTCTTGATGCATTTCTTGATAGTTTCTGGACACCTGTTTGCTGATCTCTATTTATTTTTTTGTATTTTGTTACAACTTAGAGAAAATGTCCACTTTTTGTGTACAGAAGCACTTATATTTTGCTATTGTTTGCAAACAATTGACATAGAAGACATGCAGACAAATCAAGTCTTTACAAATAAACTACCTTATGAAGTTAGTGCCATCAAACATCCATCCATCCATCCATTTTCTACTGCTTATTCCCTTTCGGGGTCGCGGGGGGCGCAGGCGCCTATCTCAGCTACAATCGAGCGGAAGGCGGGGTACACCCTGGACAAGTCGCCACCTCACACAATTATTTTAAAAATTCAGATAAATCACATTTTCGAGTTTTCATTCGTTGCGATTAATCACAATAAAATACTTTCTTGCCTCATTTAAATTAGCGATAAAAAATAACCATAATTTTGACACACATGAAATCATACTGTCAGAATGTCATACATGAGCATTTGTACATATTCATCCATCCATTTTTCTACCGCTTATTCTCTTTGGGGTCGCGGGGGGCACTGGTGCCTATCTCAGCTACGATCGGGCGGAAGGCTGTGTACACCCTGGACAAGTCGCCACCTCATCGCAGTTTATTTGAATGCACATTATTTATTCTATAAAAAACTTGTTATTTAAAGTACCCTCGGTGCGCCTTTTGAAATTAAATTTGCCACAAATCACACCAGTCAGCGTCTCCTCACTTATTTTTTACACTGGTGTATGTGTTGATATATATTTATAACAACACAGGTAACCAGCTGCAGTTCATTTAAAAAGAACATGTGTGATTCATTTGCATTTATACTTCATCAATTGTCCAGGGTGTACCCCGCCTTCCGCCCGATTGTAGCTGAGATAGGCGCCAGCGCCCCCGTGGAACATCAACGTTAAAAAAAAAAAAAAATCAATGGGATGAAAGTAATTGTTACTATATTTTATAATTTTCAATTATTTCACCTTTCAATGTTTTCTTAAACCTTACCGAAGAAGTGCATGTCTTCAGCTCATCACTGAGCTTGTTCCACCATTTAACTCCTAAAACTGTAATACGTTTGTATTTTATATTTGTTCTCGCTTTACCAATTTCAAAAATCGATATCCCTCGTAAATTATAGTTTTCTCCTCTTAAATGAAATAGCCTAATAATAGAAGGCTGTTGTTCTTTACTCGAAACATAATTTCCATTTTTTTTAAAAACACAATGTCTGAAAATTTGAATACATTTGAACTTATAAATAATGGATTGGTATGTTCATAGTAGCACACTTTGTGTATTATTCTAATGACCCTTTTTTGAAGTTTTATTATTGGGTCTATGTTTGTTTTATAAACATTTCCCCAAATTTCAACACAATACGTTAAATATGGAAAAACAATGCAGGTATAAATAGACTAAATATAGCGATATAACATATGTACTGTATATTATATACACAGATATATAATAATCAATCAATTTACGACTACCAGAAAAATTTGATTACATCACTTTATGAAGATTTTTTTTTTAAATAATCAATGTCTGATAGTGTCAGTCAAAACAGTGTAGTGACTGTCTTCTTAAAGATACTGTTGAACTGTCTCATGTCTGTGAGTTTTTTCATGTATCAAATCTATCCTTTCCAGTTAAAATCAATGAAACCAGATGAATATCGACAAATGATGAGGAACCTGGAAATCCACTACCAAGACTACATGCGTGACAGCAAGGACTCTCAGCTCTTCGGACCTGACGACCGCGTGCAAGTGGAGGACGACTACGCCAAATCCACCCAGCACTTTGACAGCCTACTTCGCTCCTTGGAGGAAGGTAAAACCTCTCAAATATCAATCTTGGACGAACAGGACATATTTTAAAGGGGGGAGTGATATGATGACAAATATAGATCAGACTGAGTATGTTATTTTGTTAATTGATATTTCAGGACGAAAAGTTGTTAGGATCAAAGGTGAGTGAATGTAATGTCGAGCTAATATGTGCACACGCTTCCGACCATTAGAGCAGGAGTGAGATTGTTATTTTTAAGTAGATATAGGGGATGACTGCATGGTGGTTTTTTTATTGCTAGAAAGTATGCACAAAGTACTTAATAACTTACCGGTCGATTAATAGTGTGTATTGAGTATGCTTTGTAAAGCAACATAATCTAATGGAATATACTTCAAGTCTTGTATCAAATAAATTAACACATTTTTGTTATTTAAAATTGGTATTTCATTAGATTATGATGAGTGTACAGTTGTACCTAATCCGTCTTTCCCACAGATTGGTGTGGCGAGGGGTGTGGTGGTGGTGGGGGGTGTCAATATGACATCATCATATAATTTGCATAAACGGCGATGATGCATTGGTTTTCTCTAAAAAGGCTAAAATGTATACATATATTTTTAAAAAAATGTTTGCGATTAGTAACTGGAGTTAAGATACATTTTTTTTTCTTACATTATAAAATGTTGCTCTATTTTTCAATTGTTGCTGGCATTTTTACATCTACAATGTAACACAGGCCCGGTTTATTGACATATATTACTCTACCCTCCCTGAATGTAGGAAGTTAGTTTACCAAATATTTAAACAGTCTTTTAAACTAGCAATGAGAAAAACAACTTAAGGATTTAGTTGATAGTCTCCACAAAGAAGTTACAGTAAACTTAGCACACAAAGGAAATACATGATTGTACACATGAAGTGCACATACATGAAGGAGTCATGATTAATTAACAATACTTTTTGTTACATCCATCCATCCATCCATCATCTTCCGCTTATCCGAGGTGGGGTCGCGGGGGCAGCAGCCTAAGCAGGGAAGCCCAGATTTCCCTATCTCCAGCCACTTCGTCTAGCTCTTCCCGGGGGATCCCGAGGCGTTCCCAGGCCAGCCGGGAGACATAGTCTTCCCAACGTGTCCTGGGTCTTCCCCGTGGCATCCTACCAGCTGGACGTGCCCTAAACACATCCCTAGGGAGGCGTTCGGGTGGCATCCTGACCAGATGCCCGAACCACCTCATCTGGCTCCTCTCGATGTGGAGGAGCAGCGGCTTTACGTTGAGCTCCTCCCGGATGGCAGAGCTTCTCACCCTATCTCTAAGGGAGAGCCCTGCCACCCGGCGGAGGAAACTCATTTCGGCCGCTTGTACCCGTGATCTTATCCTTTCGGTCATGACCCAAAGCTCATGACCATAGGTGAGGATGGGAACGTAGATCGACCGGTAAATTGAGAGCTTTGCCTTCCGGCTCAGCTCCTTCTTCACCACAACGGATCGATACAACGTCCGCATTACTGAAGACGCCGCACCGATCCGCCTGTCGATCTCACGATCCACTCTTCCCCCACTCGTGAACAAGACTCCTAGGTACTTGAACTCCTCCACTTGGGGCAGGGTCTCCTCCCCAACCCGGAGATGGCACTCCACCCTTTTCCGGGCGAGAACCATGGACTCGGACTTGGAGGTGCTGATTCTCATTCCGGTCGCTTCACACTC
This sequence comes from Nerophis ophidion, assembly GCF_033978795.1. Taxonomy (NCBI): domain Eukaryota; kingdom Metazoa; phylum Chordata; class Actinopteri; order Syngnathiformes; family Syngnathidae; genus Nerophis; species Nerophis ophidion. Next base: position 59,963,335 of record NC_084621.1, on the reverse strand, counting down.
GGCTGCGAACCGATCCAGTGAGAGCTGAAGATCCCGGCCATGAAGCCATCAGGACTACATCATCTGCAAAAAGCAGAGACCTAATCCCGTGGCCACCAAACCGGAACCCCTCAACGCCTTGACTGCGCCTAGAAATTCTGTCCATAAAAGTTATGAACAGAATCGGTGACAAAGGACAGCCTTGGCGGAGTCCAACCTTCACTGGAAACATGTCCGACTTACTGCCAGCAATGCGGACCAAGCTCTGACACTGATCATACAAGGGAGCGGACCGCCACAATAAGACAGTCCGGTACCCCATACTCTCTGAGCACTCCCCACAGGACTTCCCGAGGGACACGGTCGAATGCCTTCTCCAAGTCCACAAAGCACATGTAGACTGGTTGGGCAAACTCCCATGCACCCTCAAGAACCCTGCCGAGAGTATAGAGCTGGTCTACAGTTCCACGACCAGGACGAAAACCACACTGTTCCTCCTGAATCCGAGGTTCGACTATCCGGCGAAGCCTCCTCTCCAGTACACCTGAATAAACCTTACCGGGAAGGCTGAGGAGTGTGATCCCACGCTTTTTGTTACATACTAAAAAAAAAAAAAGAAATACAAATTTATAGGATGAAGGTTGACTCTAATGCCTCTAGCTTGATGCTAATAACGCACGTTGGACCAACTAATTGACAGGCTAACGGAAATTAGTGGAGTAAACTTGTACGAGCGTTTATCAAATAAGATGTTAACGGTACAAAATTGGCACAAAACAGCATGTGTGTTTCTGCTTACTGGCTTACAAAAGTATTCACTAATATCTGTAGAAACAAATACTTTGCACTCCTCAATTAGTCTCCTGCTCCTGCCTCACGCACGCCAATGTGTGTGCGTGCTGACTAACTATGGCAAGGCATTGCAAAATTGTCAAACCCCTTAATTTGAAAAAAAAAAACAAAAAAAAACGTAGTTCCAAGTTTTGTGGAACGTGATTGCAGGAGATGGAAGAAGCACAAATATCACAAATGTTACTTACTGTATTGCAAAATCTTAAGAAATATATATTTATATATGAATATGTATATATATATATGTATGTGTGTGTGTGTGTGTGTGTGTGTGTGTGTGTGTGTGTATATATACATATATGTACATATGTGTATATATATACACATATATGTATATATGTGTTTATAGGTACACTTCAACTGTGAGAGACAGAATATGAAAAAAAAAATCCAGGAATTCACATTGTAGGAATTTTAAAGAATTTATTTGTAAATTATGGTGGAAAATAAGTATTTGGTCAACATTCAAAGCTCTCACCGATGGAAGGAGGTTTTGGCTCAAAATCTCACGATACATGGCCCCATTCATTCTTCCCTTAACACGGATCTGTCGTCCTGTCCCCTTAGCAGAAAAACAGTCCCAAAGCATGAAGTTTCCACCCCCATGCTTCACAGTAGGTGTGGTGTTCTTGGGATGCAACTCAGTATTCTTCTTCCTCCAAACACGACGAGTTGAGTTTATACCAAAATGGATACATGGATGATACAGTAGAGGATTGGGAGAGTGTCATGTGGTCAGATAAAACCAAAATGGAACTTTTTTGGTATAAACTCAACTCGTCGTGTTTGGAGGAAGAAGAATACTGAGTTGCATCCCAAGAACACCATACCTACTGTGAAGCATGGGGGTGGAAACATCATGCTTTAGGGCTGTTTTTCTGCTAAGGGGACATGACGATTGATTCGTGTTAAGGAAAGAACGAATGGGGCCATGTATCGTGAGATTTTGAGCCAAAACCTTCTATCAGTGAGAGCTTTGAATGGTTGACCAAATACTTATTTTCCACCATAATTTACAAATAACTTCTTTAAAATCCCTACAATGTGAATTCCTGGATTTTTTGTCACATTCTGTCTCTCACAGTTGAAGTGTACCTATGATGAAAATTACAGACCTCTGTCATCATTTTACGTGGGAGAACTTGCACAATCGGTGGCTGACTAAATACTCTTTTGCCCCACTGTATAAATATATATATATATATATATATATATATATATATATATATATATATAGTACAGGCCAAAAGTTTGGACACACCTTCTCATTCGATGCATTTTATTTATTTTCATGACTATTTACATTGTAGATTGTCACTAAAGGCATCAGAACTATGAAGGAACACGTGTGGAGTTATGTACTTAACGAAAAAAGACGAAATAACTGAAAACATGTTTTATATTCTACTTCCTTCAAAATAGCCACCCTTTGCTCTGATTACTGCTTTGCTCGCTCTTGGCATTCTCTCGATGAGCTTTAAGAGGTCGTCACCTGAAATGGTTTTCCAACAGTCTTGAAGGAGTTGGCTCATCGAGAGAGTACACGTACATTTACGATTAATTAATACATGGGAAACACTGCTAATGGTGTGGCCGAGTGATGTATAAACTATGTACAGTACATAATGCATGTGCTATTGTGCTGACTGTACTGCAAAATGTATAAAAGTCTGTCCTTATTGTCAATCAACTATTACGACTGAATAAATGACAGTGTAAGCTGTTCTCACATTTGTAAAAACTCTGTATCCTAGGTCAACAAAATGAGTCTCTGTGTAAGAACTACATCACTGAGCTCAAAGACCTGCGTCTGCGAATTGAGGACTATGAGGCCCAGACTGTGGCTCGCATACGCAAACCGATGGAAAAGGAACCTCTGAAAGAATGTGTTCAGAAGACAGTTGACCAAAAGGTAATACTCACTTCATGTGTCATGTAGTTAATAATATTGTATTTTTATAGTGTTGTTTTGTGCATAACTGCTAAAAATGAAGCATCTCCAGACTATCAAATCATCAATACTGATAACCCAAGTAGACCAATTGTAGTAAAAAAAAAATGTCTTTGCGATACTGTGTGATAATAATTTACTGTACTTTCCGGACTGGTATATAACATTTTAGAATTGTTTTAGAAAAAAAAATTCAATATATTATCAGCAACGGACTAAGTCGCAGATATATACTTTGTGAAAATAGTTTTTTACTCAGAAATATTTTGTAAATGTTTATTTACTTATCTTAATTGTTTCCAAACGGTGCCTTTCACGCGGCAGTAAAACAGCAGATCAAACAAAACAGAAGTCATCATCATAAATCCACTGGCTGCGGAAGCTCGCTTTTCCAATCAGCTAAACAGATTCAATAAATCCACGGTGATGGTTTGGTGAATTTACTGAAGAATTTTTTAAACTGGAACAATACAAAAAGAATGCTGTTGTAAGGTACTAATACAAACACAGACACTCGTAAATATGCTAGCAAAAGTCACATAAAACTGTTTGGTTTTTAGCTTCTTATTTGTCCAGCGTCTATACTCGTTTTTATACATCGGATACAAACTCCATAGCTTGTTATGTTGTATGCACTAGCTTTCTGAGACCCTTATTTTGTTAGCGCAGGCAAAATAGAGCAGCACTTTATTGTTAAGACAGGAACTTTTTTTTTGACTTATGACAGCAGGTGTTTGACATTAGAGAGTGTTGAAATAAAAAGTGTTTATTGCGTAACCTCTTAAGGCCCAAGCTGTTTGTTTACACGCTTTTTTTTTATTTCTGTTTGCTATTTGAGTTTATTGGACCCGAATTAGAATATAAACTAAAAATCTTCCTTTTATATGATGTGCTTATTAGTCCATAAGTACACAAACGTGTACTTCATGTGTAGTCACATGCAAATCCTTTTATATGATGTACTTAGTCCATAAGTACACAAACGTGTACTTATGGCGGCATAGCTCGGTTGGTAGAGCGTCTATGCCAGCAACTTGAGGGTTGCAAGTTCGATTCCCGCTTCCGCCATCCTAGTCACTGCCGTTGTGTCCTTGTGCAAGACACTTTACCCACCTGCTCCCAGTGCCACCCACACTGGTTTAAATGTAACTTAGATATTGGGTTTCACTATGTAAAGCGCTTTGAGTCACTAGAGAAAAGCGCTATATAAATATAATTCACTTCACGTGTAGTCACATGCAAATTTTTATTTTTGCACTTTTTTTTTCCAAATCCCATTGTATGTTATAGTCTTCTGACACCACCAGACAGCAGTATAAGTGTCCATATGTCGACATAAGACCCCAATTCAGTAGTGTACACACTTTTGGAAATAAGAGCTAAAAGGTGCTGTCCACGCACGTGGCCTCTAAGGCCTTTTAATGCCGTTAATTTTTTTTTCCTTTATGCTGAGCTTGCAGCAGCCAGTCTCATTTCACAAGATGCTCTGGTGTCGTAAATTTCTATTAAGTGACAAAAGTGGCATCATAGTGAAGATTGATGATCGGTCATTTTTAGATTTTTATGTTTATTTTTTATTTTTAATGCCTTTCGATCAACCGACACACCCTCCGTGATCGACCTAATGGGCACCCCTGCTTTATAATAATAATAATAATAATGGATTAGATTAGACCAGTGGTTCTCAAATGGGGGTACGCGTACCCCTGGGGATACTTGAAGGTATGACAAGGGGTATGTGAGATTTTTTTAAAATATTGTGAATATAGCAACAATTTAAAAAATCATTTATAAAATATATTTCTTGAATAATACTTCAACAAAAATGGTGAAAAGAAATGCAGCAACGCAATATTCAGTGTTGACAGCTAGATTTTTTTGTGGACATGTTCCATAAAGATTTCTTTTTTTTGTGAAGAAATGTTTAGAAGTAAGTTCATGAATCCAGATGGATCTCTATTACAATCCCCAAAGAGGGCACTTTAAGTTGATGATTACTTCTATGTGTAGAAATCTTTATTTATAATTGAATCACTTGTTTATTTTTCAACAAGTTTTTAGTTATTTTTATATCTTTTTTTCCAAATAGTTCAAGAAAGACCACTACAAATGAGCAATATTTTGCACTGTTATACAATTAGATAAATCCGAAACTGATGACATAGTGCTGTATTTTACTTCTTTATCTCTTATTTTCAACAAAAAATGCTTTGCTCTGATTAGGGGGTACTTGAATTTAAAAAAAAAATTCACAGGGGGTACATCACTGAAAAAAGGTTGAGAAACACTGGATTAGACGTTCACCCTGAAGCACCTGCTGTGAGCAAACTCACCTAAAAGATGGCACCATAGCAAAAACAATAACACCTTTTCAGTGCATCGGCTTGTGATTAATGAAAACTATTTGTTGAACAAAATAGCGAAAAAAATACATAAATTAGCCACACCGTTTTATAAGCAGCAGGGTTTGAAGCGTAGGAAATAAGCAGCAACTTATAGTTTGGAATTTACGGTACTTGTTTAAAAAAAAACCTCTGCCTTGTTTTTAACAAATACTTAGGCCTACTACGCTACTGTATGTCAATGTTGGTCATAATGGTGGTACTTAATGACAAAAGTTTGAGAACCACTTCTTTAGTGCACATACTTGTATACGTCTATTCACTAATACAATACATCTATTTTACAGAAAGTACAAGTCGAGGTTGATGGCCTCAAGATGGACCTTCAGAAGATGTCAGCGAGAGCACAGGAGATCTTAAAATCCTCTCAGAATTTTGCTTCTTCTCCTGTGCTGCGGTCTGAGCTTGACCTCACCGTGCAGAAGATGGATCACACGCACGCGCTCTCTTCCGTTTATCTGGAGAAGTAAGACCCCTGTTGCCCGTGTCTACAGAGGATGTGGAGAAATGGCTCTGGTTCTTGCAGTGTGCGCTCAACTGATTTATTGTCTCTCACGCCAGGCTTAAGACTCTGGAAATGGTCATCCGGAACACTAAGGGTGCAGAGGGGGTCCTTAAGCAGTATGAGGATTGCCTGCGTGAAGTCCACACTGTGCCGGGTGACGCCCAGGCAGTGGAGACATACCGTGGAAAGCTTAAGGTAATCTGTGTATAAAAAGATGTCTGATTAAAGATAATAGAGTACATGTTGGAGACGGAATAAGGGGAGCTGTGTGGGTTTGTCTGTTGGGTTGAGGAGGTCTCAGGGAGAACACACACACCTGTGAGTGAGGACAGAGGACAAGACGGATTTGGGGGCCATGTTCTTTGTTTACCGCTTTCTTGACATCTTATTTCCTGACTTATTAAATCAACTTGAAAGCGCTCTGCTGCTAGGATCTATGTAAAGCATGTAATTCAAATCAAATTGAATTACATGCTTTACATACAGTGGGGCAAAAAAGTATTTGGTCAGCCACCGATTGTGCAAGTTCTCCCACTTAAAATTATGACAAAGGTCTGTCATTTTCATCATAGGTACACTTCAACTGTGAGAGGCAGAATGTGGAAAAAAAATCCAGGATTTCACATTGTAGGAATTTTAAAGAATTTATTTGTAAATTATGGTGGAAAATAAGTATTCGGTCAACCATTCAAAGCTCTCACTGATGGAAGGAGGTTTTGGCTCAAAATCTCACAATACATGGCCCCATTCATTCTTTCCTTAACATGGATCAATCGTCCTGTCCCCTTAGCAGAAAAACAGCCCCCAAGCATGATGTTTCCACCCCCATGCTTTACAGTAGGTATGGTGTTCTTGGGATGCAACTCAGTATTCTTCTTCCTCCAAACACGACAAGTTGAGTTTATACCAAAATGGATACATGGATGATACAGCAGAGGATTGGGAGAATGTCATGTGGTCAGATGAAACCAAAAGAGAACTTTTTGGTATAAACTCAAGTCGTCGTGTTTGGAGGAAGAAGAATACTGAGTTGCATACCAAGAACACCATACCTACTGTGAAGCATGGGAGTGGAAACATCATGCTTTGGGGCTGTTTTCCTGCTAAGGGGACAGGACGATTGATCCGTGTTAAGGAAAGAATGAATGGGGCCATGTATCGTGAGATTTTTAACCAAAACCTCGTTCCATTCGTGAGAGCTTTAAATGGTTGACCAAATACTTATTCTCCACCATCATTTACAAATAAATTCTTTAAAACTCCTACAATATGAATTCTTGGATTTTTTTTTCACATTCTGTCTCTCACAGTCGAAGTGTACCTATGATGAAAATTATAGACCTCTGTCATCATTTGAAGTGGGAGAACTTGCACAATCGGTGGCTGACTAAATACTTTTTTGCCCCACTGTAGATCCTAATTGGACATTCCAGAGTAGTGGAGACCGAATAGAAAACGCTATATAGCCCGCAGACGTTTTTGGGGCACTGGGAATCACTAATTGTCATTAAGATAACGTGCAGTGTTTCGTAGATTACATAGATTTTTATTAACTATTATTATTCTTATTATCTGTTATTATAAAACCTAGCTTTTATAATAATAGTTCATGAGAATAATAGTAATCTACAAATTCGAAATCCACAGCGACTGTTTTCCTTTAATTCATGCAGTTGCTCGGCCAAAACAGACAGCAGAGGAGAACTGTAAATGAGGAAAGCATGGAAAGCCATAAATGCCATATTATCGTGCAAATGAGATTTATATGGTTTGTTTCGTAAAAGCAAATTGTATGGAAAATAAATTGAGGGAGAGTAGATGTCCGCCAAGCCCCACCTCAATAGTAAAAAAGCCAAAATTGAAAATGTGCACATAACTTTTTTAAGAGATCAATAGTGGAATGAAATAAATAGAGTGAAGCACCTTGTCAGTTATCCACTGTCTGTGTCTTTGTACACACACAGAAGTTGAAGCTAGTAACATAAGCGTTACTTGGGTCTTAGGCCCAAAATGTAAAGATTTGTTCCTTTTACTATTTCTGGCATTTTCTAAAGATTTAATAACAAATCCGCCCACAACCTTTTGATTTATTTTTGTAACTCACAGAAAAATCAACGGCAAGGGTTACATAACCTCATGGCGGAGGTGAAAAAAAAATAATAATAATATATAGCTGGTGCCTGCACAATGTAATAGTAGTAAAAACAATGAAGTAAGGCCTAAGCAGTTTAGTAATGTCTATCAAACTTTTATTTTGTGATCTCTGATTGCTTCCTCATTCTCTTTCGTTGCTCTAATTGTGCAGAAAATGAGAACAGAGGCCGAGGCGGAACAGCCCGTGTTTGATTCCCTTGAAGAAGAACTCAAGAAAGCCACTACTGTGAGTGACAAGATGAGTCACGTGCACAGTGAGCGGGATGCGGAGCTGGACCACTACCACCAGCTCCATTCCAGCGTTCAGGACCGCTGGAAGGCCATGTTCGCGCAGATTGACCTTCGCCAGAGAGAGCTGGAGCAGCTCGGCCGCCAGCTGGGTTATTACCGGGAGAGTTACGATTGGCTCATCACTTGGATAGCAGACGCCAAGCAAAGACAAGAAAGGATCCAGACCGTGCCCATCACTGACTGCAAGACTCTGAAAGAGCAACTGGCACTGGAGAAGGTCAGAGACACATTTTGACTTTACCAGTAAATACGCAATGCATTGACTTTTATCTTGCTTATCCCAAAACAGAAATTACTGGAGGAGATTGAGAAAAACAAAAGCAAAGTTGATGAGTGTCAGAAATACGCCAAAGCATATATCCACATAATCAAGGTGAGCATAGACAACTCGACAGCAATACAACACTAGAAACAAATCAATCAATCGATGTTTATTTATATAGCCTTAAATCACAAGTGTCTCAAAGGGCTGCACAAGCCACAATGACATCCACGGTACAGAGCCCGCATACGGGCAAGGAAAAACTCACCCTAGTTGGATGTTGATGTGAATCACTATGAGAAACCTTGGAGAGGACCGCATATGTGGGCAACCACCCCCTCTAGGGGAGACCGAAAGCAATGGACGTCGAGTGGGTCTAGCATAATATTGTGAAAGTCCAGTCCATAGTGGATCTAACATAATGTTGAGAGTCCAGTCCATAGTGGGGCCAGCAGGAGACCATCCTAAGTGAAGACGGGTCAGCAGCTGAGATGTCCCCAACCGATGCACAGGCGAGCAGTTCACCCCGGGTCCGGACTATGGACAACCAGCACTTCTTCCATGGCCAAAAAATAACATTAACAATCGTGTGTGATTCCTTTTAGCAAGCTGCATTGACGATACATAAGTGATTGGCAGAGAATACAGTGGGACAAAAAAGTATTTAGTCAGCCACCGATTGTGCAAGTTCTCCTACTTAAAATGATGACAGAGGTCTGTAATTTTCATCATAGGTACACTTCAACTGTGAGAGACATAATGTGGAAAAAAAATCCAGGAATTCACATTGTAGGAATTTTAAATAATTTATTTGTAAATTATGGAGGAAAATAAGTATTTGGTCAACCATTCAAAGCTCTCACTGATGGAAGGAGGTTTTGGCTCAAAATCTCACGATACATGGTCCCATTCATTCTTTCCTTAACACGGATCAATAATCCTGTCTCCTTAGCAGAAAAACAGCCCCAAAGCATGATGTTTCCACCCCCATGCTTCGCAGTAGGTGTGGTGTACTTGGGATGCAACTCAGTATTCTTCTTCCTCCAAACACGACGAGTTGAGTTTATACCAAAAAGGATACATGGATGATACAGCAGAGGATTGAGAGAATGTCATGTGGTCAGATGAAACCAAAATAGAACTTTTTGGTGTAAACTCAACTCGTCGTGTTTGGAGGAAGAAGAATACTGAGTTGCATCCCAAGAACACCACACCTACTGTGAAGCATGGGGGTGGAAACATCATGCTTTGGGGCTGTTTTTCTGCTAAGGGGACAGGACGATTGATCCGTGTTAAGGAAAGAATGAATGGGGCCATGTATCGTGAGATTTTGAGCTAAAACCTCCTTCCTTCAGTGAGAGCTTTGAATGGTTGACCAAATACTTATTTTCCACCTTAATTTACAAATAAATTCTTTAAAATTCCTACAATGTGAATTCCTGGATTTTTTCTCACATTCTGTGTCTCAAAGTTGAAGTGTACCTATGATGAAAAATACAGACCTCTGTCATCATTTTAAGTGGGAGAACTTGCACAATCGGTGGCTGACTAAATACTTTTTTGCCCCACTTTATGTATAGTTATTACCTAACAGCATATTACAGCAGTCAAAGTGAGGCCGCGACGAGCAGGAAAAGGATGGATTAGAACACATCAGAAGATTTTAGTATCTTCTTCCTGGAATCATTGCTACATCAGTCGTGTGAATGCTCGTCTCTTGGGCATCTCAGAATGCCTATTAATTTGCATAATGACTATACTGCATATTTCCTTCTCTCCCATCAGGACTCTGAACTCCAGATGGTTGCCTACAGAGCACAAGTAGAGCCCATGGCTTCTCCTTTGAAGAAAACCAAACTAGATTCTACATCTGATAACATCATTCAGGAGGTGTGGTTCTTCAAATATTTGACTGAGCTACTCACACAATATCGAATGCATTATAGGACAACATGAAGATTTCCTTGCTGACAATATTTTAATTTTCACACCAGTATGTGACACTGAGGACCCGCTACAGTGAGCTGATGACTCTGACTAGTCAGTACATCAAGTTCATCACTGATGCACAGCAACGCCTGGAGAACGAGGAGGTGCGTGACTTATGGCTGGGGTTCCCAAACAAACTAAAGTCTAACAATAACCTAACCAACAAACTAATGAACACTCAACCAACACATACCGCACTTCATGTACATTTATATTGTACATATAAGCTATCTCTCTTCAGACAGACACACACACACATCCTCAACAAACAATCAGTGATATACAAAATAAAAAAAACAGCCCTGTTTTTGATATGTATTTTTAAAAGGATGTTAAATTCACCTGGGTAAGTGTTTGTAGTACAGTATGTAGTTTCTTGTGTTTACAGTGTCAAACGGCAACCTCCTGGATTGCTTTATTTTCTTTATTTCTGTATCCCGTTGCAGATTTAGGGTAAGGGGTTCTTTCTTTCACTGCAGGTTTTATTTCCTTTCCTATACCTCTGGTACTTTTCAAAACTGTGCCTCTGTTTTATTATCTTAGTTTCCCATATCAACACCCCCTCACTGTTTTTTTCTAACCCTAATGGTTTCTGTGTTTATCTTCTCTTAACTGCTTGCCAGTGGTTTGCCATGATGTTTGGTTGAGCTTTTCTGAGCATTAAAAAGGTAAATAGTTTTGTGGTGAAGGTTCTCTCACATGCAGTATGGGTGCAATTTGGTTTCCTTTCATTGTTTAGCTTTAGAGCTTTATTTTTTTTTTTGTTTAATTTCAAAATCTTTGGTGACTGCAAAATATGAATGTAAATAACTTTCTAGGGTGAAAACTCTTGTAAACGAGCACTAAAACTCTAACATGTCAAACAATTCTTAGTCACGCTCATGTTTGAGCAAACTTTAAATTTACTCGTTTCCTTTTAAATAATTTACTAACAAAACTATGGCCTTTTCTGGGTATTCGATCCATAACTTTGCTCATCTTTCATGGTTCTTTCAATTGTGGTGTATAGTGTCTTAAAGAACCCGACTTTAAAAAAGAAAATTGTTAACGATTTTATAGAAAAACACATTGAAATACTATTTTAATAATCTTACTAAATGAAGGATATAGATATTTATATTGTGAAAGACATTTAATTACATTATATATATATATATATATATATAATTTTAATGTATAAAGTCCAATGAATGCCGCATGCAGTATGATTTTCTTTCTGTGAATATGTCCCATCCATTAACTGATGCCAACATCCATTGCTTTGTCATATATTCTTTTCATTGCATTGTGAATTTAACAACACTTGAATGTGAATCTATTTTGCATCTGACATTGAACTTTGACTTGATCTTTGAGCTAACTTTTAACATTAACATTGCACTGGTAATACTGTACATTACTTTGCTCTTATCCCAGTATGATTATGTTGTGATTACCATGGCAATTACAATTAAGTCACACTGTTTGAGCTAGGTAATGTAAAGTGTCACCTATAACGTGTCATGCTTAATTATAATCTTTCTTTACCATTTCCTTCCACTAATGCAGAAAGTTGCAAAGAAACTCAAAGCAGAAGAACAGAAAAAAATGGCTGAGATGCAGGCTGAATTAGACAAACAGAAGCAATTAGCTGAAGCTCATGCAAAGGCCATTGCCGAGGCAGAAAAAGAGGCGCAAGAGTTGAAGCTTAAAATGCAGGAAGAAGTTAGCAAGAGAGATGTCGCTGCAGTAGATGCGGAAAAGCAAAAGCACAATATTCAACAGGAACTCCAAGAGCTCAAAAATCTTTCAGAGCAGCAGATCAAAGACAAAAGTCAACAAGTGGATGACGCTCTTCAAAGTCGAGTAAGGATTGAAGAGGAAATCCGCCTCATCAGAATCCAACTTGAGACAACAGTTACACAAAAATCTACTGCAGAATCTGAGCTAAAGCAACTTCGTGACAGAGCGGCTGAAGCTGAGAAACTTAGGAAGGCTGCCCAAGAAGAAGCCGAAAAGCTACGCAAACAAGTCCGTGAAGAGAGCCAAAAAAAGCTCATGGCTGAGGAGGAACTCAAATTAAAATCTGAGGCAGAAAAGGAAGCTGCACGCCAAAAGCAAAAAGCCCTGGACGACCTTGAAATGCTGAAAATGCAGGCGGAGGAGGCAGAAAGGCAAGTTAAGCAGGCCGAGATTGAAAAAGAAAGACAAATCAAGGTTGCTCATCAAGCAGCCCAGAAGAGTGCTGCCGCTGAACTCCAGAGCAGACACACTTCCTTTGTGGAAAAGACCTCCAAACTAGAAGAATCCCTCAAACAAGAGCATGGAGCTGTCCTTCAGTTGCAACAAGAAGCTGCACTTCTGAAGAAACAACATGAAGATGCAGAATTGGCTCGGGAAGATGCAGAAAAAGAACTTGAGAAATGGAGGCAAAAGGCTAACGAGGCCCTCCGCCTAAGGCTCCAGGCTGAGGAAGAAGCTCACAAAAAGAACCTTGCGCAGGAAGAAGCTGAGAAACTAAAGGAGGAGGCAGAGCGGGAGGCTAGAAAGAGGTCCAAAGCTGAAGAGTCAGCCTTGAAGCAGCGAGACATGGCAGAGAAAGAACTGGAGAGGCAGAGAAAGATGGCTGAGAGTACTGCTGAGCAGAAACTTGCTGCAGAACAAGAGCTGATTCGTCTCAGGGCAGACTTTGACAATGCAGAACAGCAGAGATCCTTGCTGGAAGATGAACTGTATCGTCTCAAAAATGAAGTTATTGCAGCACAACAACAAAGGAAGCAGCTAGAAGATGAACTAGCCAAAGTGAGAAGTGAAATGAATATACTCATTCAGCTTAAGTCCAAGGCGGAAAAGGAGACCATGTCCAACACTGAGAGGAGCAAACAGCTTCTTGAGGCGGAGGCTGCCAAGATGAGGGACCTTGCTGATGAGGCCGGCAAGCTGAGAGGCATTGCAGAGGAGGCCAAGCATCAACGGCAAGTTGCTGAAGAAGAGGCAGCTCGTCAGAGAGCAGAAGCCGAGAGGATCCTCAAAGAGAAGCTGTTAGCTATCAGTGAAGCCACCCGTTTGAAAACTGAAGCGGAAATTGCTCTGAAGGAAAAGGAAGCAGAAAATGAGAGACTGCGTAGACACGCTGAAGATGAGGCTTACCAGAGAAAAGCATTGGAAGACCAAGCCAACCAACACAAGCAAGCAATTGAAGAGAAGATCCTTCAACTGAAAAAATCTTCTGAGGATGAAATGGAACGACAAAGAGCTATAGTAGATGACACACTTAAGCAAAGGCGAGTTGTCGAAGAAGAAATCAGAATCCTCAAGCTCAACTTTGAAAAAGCTTCATCAGGAAAACTAGATCTGGAACTCGAACTAAACAAGCTAAAAAATATTGCAGAGGAAACTCAACAAAGCAAGTTCAGAGCAGAGGAAGAGGCTGAAAAGCTGAGAAAGCTTGCCCTCGAGGAAGAGAGGAAGAGGAAGGAAGCTGAGGAGAAGGTTAGGAAAATCACCGCCGCAGAGGAAGATGCAGCTCGACAACGCAAGGCCGCTCAGGAGGAACTTGAGCGTTTGAAAAAGAAAGCTGAAGAAGCCAAAAAGCAGAAGGACGAGGCTGACAAAGAAGCAGAAAAACAGGTCGTGGCAGCCCAACAAGCAGCCCTGAAATGCAGTGCTGCGGAACAGCAAGCCCAAAGTGTTTTGGCTCAACAGAAAGAAGACAGCCTCACGCAGAAGAAACTCAGGGAAGAGTATGAAAAAGCCAAGATGCTCGCAAAACAGGCTGAGGCTGCAAAGGAGAAGGCAGAACGAGAAGCAGCACTTCTCCGTCAGCAAGCAGAGGAAGCAGAGCGGCAGAGAGTGGCTGCTGAGTTAGAAGCCACAAACCAAGCCAAAGCCCAAGAGGATGCTGAGAGGCTTAGGAAAGAGGCCGAATTTGAAGCTGCTAAACTTGCTCAAGCTGAAGCTACGGCACTGAAGCAAAAGCAACAAGCTGATGCGGAAATGGCAAAACACAAAAAACTGGCAGAGCAGACACTGAAACAGAAGTTCCAAGTAGAACAAGAGCTCACAAAGGTTAAACTTCAGCTTAATGAGACTGACAATCAAAAATGTCTCCTTGATGACGAGCTCCAGCGCTTGAAGGATGAGGTTGAAGACGCTGTCAAACAAAGGGCACAGGTCGAAGATGAACTGTTTAAAGTCAAAGTTCAAATGGAAGAGCTGCTCAAGCTTAAAATGAAAATTGAGGAAGAAAATCAGCGCCTCATTAAAAGAGACAAAGATAACACTCAAAAATTCCTTGCAGAGGAAGCTGAAAATATGAAACAGCTTGCTGAAGATGCTGCAAGACTAAGTGTCGAAGCCCAGGAGGCCGCTCGCCAAAGACAGATTGCTGAAGATGACCTGAGTCATCAACGAGCTCTTGCAGACAAAATGCTCAAAGAGAAAATGCAGGCCATACAGGAAGCATCCAAATTTAGAGCTGAAGCTGAAAGGCTTCAAAAGCAGAAGGACCTGGCTCAAGAACAAGCACAAAAGCTGCTCGAGGATAAACAGCTCATGCAGCAGCGTCTAGATGAGGAAACGGAGGAATACCAGAAGTCCCTTGAAGCGGAAAGAAAAAGGCAACTCGAGATTGTAGCGGAGTCCGAAAAACTTAAACTCCAAGTTTCTCAGCTCAGCGAAGCCCAGGCCAAAGCCGAAGAAGAGGCCAAAAAATTCAAGAAACAAGCGGATGCAATCGCGTCCCGTCTTCATGAGACTGAAATTGCCACCAAAGAAAAAATGACCACTGTTCAAAAACTGGAAGTTGAAAGACAAAGTACCAGCAAAGAAGCAGAGGAATTACGCTACTCAATCAAAGTCCTTGAGGAGGAGAAGGCTAGACTGAAAAAAGAGGCTGAGGAACTTCAAAATATGTCTAAAGAGGTATTGTGTAAAAAATGGCATAACAAGCAGTGTATGCCATTGTTAACTCTTTTCTAAAAACTAACCACATTCTTTTTTCCAGTTTCCTCTATCCCTTTTGTTTGATTGTACTAACCAATTATCCTGGATATTTAGTATCACTTAAATCATTTTTTTTTGTTTTTACAGTGCACTGTGCTCATGCACGTCCCCTCCCTGAATGCTTCATGTCATGGAATGTCGCTGGAACGCTTCATTTTGTTTCATTCAAAAAAGTATATAAAGTTGTTCTTGTAAAGAATTTGAAATTGAAATTTCAAATGTATAAAATATAGCAATGAAGGAATTCCAATTAGTATATTGGGCCATTAATCTAGGCTAACTAACTAAATAAAACTAAACTTGTGTTAATGAATGTTTCAGTTCCATACCAGCAATATATTTCCTTTTAGTAGAAAAACAAATTATTCACGATAGGAAAAAAAATATTTGTGTATTTGGACATCATGACAGTCCCTATAAGTTATGTGACGCTCGCACGTCTCATACAAAAATGTATAAAATGTACATATTCATTCTCGAAAATTGGCTGTGTCATTGTTGACAGATTTTTTAATTCAACTCAAATGAAAGTAGTTACCTTTTTATTAGGCTGAATGAATTTTCACCTCAGTTTCCGTTACTCGAAACAACAAACAGTAGACATAAACGAATCGTATCTAGAATGATTAGTTATGCATAAGCAGATTGCACTGTATGGCGTGTGAAACAAACATTGGGTGTGGAAAAACTCACATGCATCAATTACAAACCTGTACTTATTTGATGTTTTCTATCCTTTCCTGCCAGATGGCTGATGCCCAGCAGAAACAAATTGAGCATGAGAAGATATTGCTTCAGCAAACATTCCTTACAGAAAAAGAAATGCTGTTAAAGAAGGAGAAGCTCATTGAAGATGAGAAAAAGAAATTAGAAAGCCAGTTTGAAGAGGAAGTCAAAAAGGCTCAAGCTCTCAAAGATGAACAGGAACGGCAGAGACTGCAGATGGAGGAAGAGAAGAAGAAACTACAGGCTACCATGAATGCAGCTCTTGATAAACAAAAAGAAGCTGAAAGGGAGATGCTTAACAAGCAAAGAGAAATGCAGGACCTGGAAAAGAAAAGATTGGCGCAAGAAAGAATCCTTGAAGAAGAGAACCAGAAACTGCGCGAGAAACTGCAGCGGATGGAGACTGTCACTGTGGTCGATAATGTTCTTAATGGACAAAATGCCACTGAACTAGACAGTGCCATGAAGAAAGTAGATCCCTTATCTTTTGATGGTATTCGTGAAAAGGTCCCGGCAATCAGACTTCAAGACTTGGGTCTTTTACCAAAGAAAGATTTTGATAAGCTTAAAAATGGTAAAACTACAGTTCAAGTACTTGGTGAGACTGAACATCTCAAAACAATTCTTAAAGGAAAGAACAGCATTGCAGGCATTTTGACACCATCCAAAAAAATAACATCAATCTACCAAGCATCCAGAGAGAAAAAAATTACTCCGGGCACAGCCATGGTACTTCTTGAAGCTCAGGCAGCATCTGGTTACATGCTAGACCCCATTAAGAATCAGAAATATACTGTTAATGAGGCTGTCAAGGAAGGCTTGATTGGCCCTGAGCTGCATAATAAAATGCTTTTAGCTGAGAGGGCAGTTATTGGTTACAAAGACCCATACACTGGTTGCAAGATATCTGTCTTTGAAGCTATGAAGAAGGGTCTGATAGAACATGATCATGCCATCAGAGTTCTTGAGGCTCAACTTGCAACAGGGGGCATTATTGATCCTGTCAATAGTCACCGAGTACCCAATGAAGTGGCCTTTAAACAGGGACTCTATGATGTGGAAATGAACAAGGGTATGGAAAAACCCTCAGAAAATGCAAAGGGTTACTTTGATCCCAGCACTCAGGAACCATTGACGTATTCTGAATTAATGACGAGATGTTGCACTGATCCGGACACTGGCATGCTGCTTTTGCCAATCACAGATAAAGCTGCTCAATGCTCCAGCATGTACACAGAAGAAGAGACCAAGGATGTGTTCAACAAAACAACTGTATCTGTTCCATTTGGAAGATTCAAGGGAAAAACCGTGACCATTTGGGAAATAATCAATTCTGAATACTTCACTGACGACCAAAAGAAAGACCTTCTTCGTCAGTACAAGACAGGGAAGATCACAATCGAAAAACTAATTAAAATTGTGATCACTGTGGCAGAAGAAAAAGAGAAGAAGAACGAAATTAACTTCAGTGGTCTTCGAGCACCTGTTCCTGCCTCTGAGCTCCTTGAGTCCAAAATTATTGATAAAGACCTGTACAACAAATTGCAGAAGGGCAATAAAACTGTCAAAGAGGTCTCTGCAATGCAACCTGTCCACAAAGCTCTTAAGGGCACAAATTGCATTGCAGGTGTATATACTGAGTCCACAAAGGAAATAATGTCCTTCTATAAGGCCATGAAGAAGGACATAATGAGAGCTGGTCCTGCCTTACATATGCTTGAAGCTCAAGCAGGAACAGGCTATGTGGTTGACCCATTAGAAAATCAGAAGTACACTGTTGATGAAGCTGTAAAAGCTGGTGTTGTTGGCCCAGAGCTTCATGAAAAGCTTCTAAGTGCAGAAAGAGCAGTTACAGGTTACAAAGACCCATATACTGGAAAGACAGTGTCTCTGTTTCAAGCAATGAAAAAGGAGCTTATTCCTTTAGAGCAAGGAATCAGACTACTTGATGCACAGATGGCCACTGGTGGCATCATTGATCCGGTCAAGAGCCATCACATTCCTCATGATGTTGCCTGCAAGAGAAAATATTTTGATGATGACATGAAGCAGATTCTAAGCAATCCAACTGATGAAATTAAGTGTTTCTTTGACCCCAACACAAAAGAAAAGGTCACATATGCGCAGCTCTTCCAGACTTGTGTAACTGATGAGAAAACTGGTCTCCCGCTTCTACTTCTCACAGATGAAGCAATTAACGCAAAGGAAGAGCCAACACTTACCGAAGCCCAGACAAAAGAAGCTATGACTCAAGCAAGTGTTGAGCTTGAGTCCGGACCATTCAAGGGAAGGAAGATGACCGTTTGGGATCTTATCAATTCTGGATATCTAACTGAGGAACAGAGACTTGAACTCCTCAGACAATTTAGATCAGGAAAGATAACAATTGAAAAGATCATTAAGATTGTCATCACAATTATAGAAGAACAGGAGGCTAAAAAACGAGAGCAGCTAAGCTTCAAGGGTCTCAGATCACCTGTACCTGCAGATTCTCTGTATGATTCCAAAATAATTGACAAGTCAACATTTGTTCGTCTTCAGCAAGAAAAAACAACACCTAAACAAGTCAGTGAGAATCCTAATGTCAACAAATACCTCCAGGGATCAGACAGCATTTCTGGCATCTTTTTAGAACCCACTAAAGAAAAAACAAGCATATATCAAGCTATGAAGAAAAATCTGATCAGACATAACACCGGCCTTGCTCTTCTCGAGGCTCAGGCTGCAACAGGGTTCATTGTAGATCCTGTTAAAAAACAGTTTCTGACCGTAGATGAAGCTGTAAAATCAGGACTTGTTGGCCCAGAGCTACATGAGAAACTACTCTCTGCAGAAAAGGCTGTCACAGGATACAAAGATCCATTTACGGGAAACAAAATCTCTCTCTTTGAAGCTATGCAAAAAGATCTCATTTTGAAAGAGCAAGCGATGCCGTTCTTAGAGGCACAAATGGTCACTGGAGGAATAATTGACCCTGTAAACAGCCATCGTGTACCAATGGATGTTGCATTCGACAACAACATTTTCAGTCAGGAAGTGGCCAATGTTCTAGCTCAGCCATCCAACGATAACAAGGTTTTTACAGACCCAGAAACGGATGAAAATGTTACATATAGGCAGCTTAAAGACAAGTGTAAAAGGGATCCAGAGACAGGTCTGTGTATCCTTCCACTCTCAAAACCTCAGTCTCCTACAGTTGTCGAAAAGACATACCTCTACACAGAGGAGGAAACACAAAGTGACCTGAACAAAACTCCAATTGACCTTCCCATTGAGGGCCTAGCTGATAAATCTATGAGTATCTGGGATGTCATGAACTCAAATTTGATTCCAGAGCAGCAGAGGCAAAAGCTTATGGAGGAATATCGTTTAGGTAACCTTACCAAAGAGCGAATGGTAATCATTATCATTGAGATCATGGAGCAAAGAGAGATCATCCGAAATGAGAATCCTCTGTCATGTAAGACAATGCGAAGACGAGTTACTATTGAGGAGCTGTACAATGCCCGCATCATTGATTTGGAGACATACAACCTTCTCAAACAAGGGAAAAGAGATATCCGTGACATACTGGAGTTGAGTAGTGTGAAACATTATTTGTATGGCACGGGCTGTGTTGCTGGGGTCACAACTGACAAAAGTGCCAAGATTAGCATATACCAAGCAATGAACAGAGGATTTCTTAAACCTGAAATTGCCCTCAACCTTTTGGAAGCACAAGCAGCAACAGGATACATTGTCGATCCTGTAAGGAATGAGAGGCTCACTGTTGATGAAGCTGTTCGCAAGGGTGTGGTTGGCCCTGAGATCCATGACAAACTACTTTCTGCTGAGAGAGCAGTTACGGGATACAAAGATCCATACAGTGGAAAAGTCATATCTCTTTTCCAGGCAATGAAGAAAGACCTTGTTCCAGAGGATTACGCCCTGGCAATGTTAGAGGCGCAGTCTGCCACTGGAGGCATAATTGATCCTGAATTTCAGTTCCACCTACCAGAAGACATTGCTATGCAGAGAGGTTATATCAACAAGGAGACCAATGAAAGACTCACTGATAACAAAGGATTTGTTGACCCTGTCACTGATGAAGCATTGTCCTATGCACAGCTGCTTAAGAGATGCCAGTTAGAAAGCGGATACCGTCTTCTCTCTCTGGGAGACAAAAGGCTCGTGTTCAAGGGTATTAGAAAACAAATCACAATAGATGAGTTGATCCGTTCGCAAATTATTGACCAGAAAACCGTTAATGAACTGAATGAGGGTCTTGTTAGTGTTGATGAGATCAGTAATAGGTTATCAAAGTACCTTGAGGGCACAAGCTGTATTGCTGGTGTATACATTGAAAACAGTAAGGAGTGTCTGTCAATCTATCAGGCCATGAAGAAGAACCTGATCAGACCAGGTACTGCGTTTGAACTCCTTGAGGCCCAGGCAGCCACAGGCTATGTAATTGACCCAATCAAAAACCTCAAGCTAACTGTCAATGAAGCAGCAAAAATGGGAATTGTTGGTTCAGAATTTAAAGACAAGCTTCTTTCTGCTGAGCGGGCAGTAACAGGCTATAGGGATCCATACTCAGGCAAGACAATCTCTCTCTTCCAGGCCATGAAAAAAGGACTAATCCTGAAAGATCACGGAATCCGTCTCCTGGAGGCTCAGATAGCCACTGGTGGAATCATTGACCCAGAAGAAAGCCACCGTTTGCCAGTTGAGATGGCCTATGAACGTGGCTTCTTTGATGAAGAAATGAATGAAATTCTGACCGATCCATCTGATGACACCAAAGGCTTCTTTGATCCCAACACTGAAGAAAACCTTACATACCTGCAGCTCATGGAGAGGTGCATTACTGATCCTCAAACTGGACTGGTTCTTCTTCTACTAAAACAAAAGAAACGGGAGAGAAAGACCTCGTCCAAATCATCAGTTCGTAAACGCAGGATTGTTATAGTAGACCCAGACACAGGCAAAGAAATGACTGTCTATGAGGCCTACAGGAAGGGACTTATTGATCACCAGACCTATTTGGAGCTTGCTCAACAAGAATGCGAATGGGAAGAAATCACTATGACGTCCTCTGATGATACAGTCAAATCTGTTCTTATTGACAAGAAGTCAGGCAGACAATATGACGTTGATGATGCTTTGGCACGTGGCCTCATTGACCAGAATTGTCTGGAATCATATCGAGCTGGAAACCTGTCCATCACAGAGTTTGCTGACATGCTGTCTGGAAACATGGGAGGCTTCCGGTCTCGGACATCATCCTTTGGTTCAACCACTTGCTCTGATTTCTCTTCCCCAATGAGCCCAATACCTTCCATAAAACCACCTGCAGTCATATGGAATGACCCAACAGAGGAGACCGGCCCTATTGCTGGAATACTGGATACAGACACATTGGAAAAGGTATCCATCACTGAGGCCATGCACAGAAACTTGGTAGACAACATAAGCGGCCAAAGATTGTTGGAAGCCCAAGCCTGTACTGGAGGAATAATTGACCCTTCAAGCGGGGAGAGATTTTCAATTGCTGATGCGGCAGAAAAAGGTCTTGTGGACAAAATCATGGTTGAGCGTCTGAACGTGGCTCAAAAAGCATTCAATGGATTTGAAGACTCCAGAAGTAAAGAAAAGATGTCTGCCTCCCAAGCTTTGAAGAAGGGCTGGTTGTATTACGAGGCCGGGCAGCGCTTCCTTGAGGTACAATATCTGACTGGTGGACTTGTTGAGCCAGGTGTCGAAGGAAGAGTCTCACTGGATGATTCGATTAAGAAGGGTACCATCGATGCCCGCACAGCACAAAAACTAAGAGATGTCAGTACCTACTCAAGATATCTAACATGTCCAAAAACAAAACTCAAAATATCTTTTAAAGATGCCATGGATAGAAGCATGGTTGAAGAAGGAACTAGTATCAGGCTTCTGGAGGCCTCCTCGCAGTCCAGCAAAGGCCTCTACAGTCCCTACAATGTCAGCGGCTCTGGATCTGCTTATGGCTCACGAACCGGTTCAAGGACAGGATCCCGATCAGGATCTAGAAGAGGCAGTATTGATGCAGGCTCTGTTTTCAGTGCGAACTTCTCATCCTCTTCCTTTACTTCATCCTCCTCAACTGGCTACAGCCGCAGATTTTAAATGACTACATTAATCTCTCAGAGCATCGTTCTTTTTTGACATTAGAATCAACAACAGCAATACATTAACTTCAGCGAAAACAGTTTTATTTACAAACAAATTCATTTATTTATTTTTCACCAGCATGTGGTCAAATCAAGCCTTACCTTAGTTATCCATTTCATCCCTCTACAACAATGTCAAGAGAATTTTAATGTTTTATAGTATGAATTAACAAGTCAGCATGTAGTATACCCAAGCATGACATTTCCGCTTCTTCAAAGTAGCTTCGTAGCTCGTATTTTATGCCTTTTTAAAAAAAGTTGTATTGTTGTTTTCTGAACTAATATATGCTGTCTGTATATCAAACTGAAATTGATTTCCAGTATTCCCAGTTTTGTTTTTTGTTTTCTTTCAATAGTTTTTATTTTGTTGTCCTTTTTTGACACTATTTCTTTTTAAGATGCATAATTCATATGTTTCGTGACAAAACTACATAGATGTCCCATTGCCTTAAAATGCATGATTGGATTGTGTATTTGCAGTATCAAACTAAACACTAAAAATGAGACAGCACAAGCATACTGAAAAAAATGTCAGAATTAAAGTTATGCCATCAAAAGTGTTTGTTATACTTTGTATTTTTCATAAAGTGGACTTGCATACTTTGTCTTCATTACACACTCCATGTTCATCTTCATCGAGTCTCCCTGGCCCAACCCTAAGATGGTGTCAGTTGATCCTGCCCTTCCCCCCACCATGCAGAACTGCCTACTTTTAATTTGGTTGTAAGTTGTTTTCATTTTCCATTTTCTGTCATTGTTTTATGTTCTTCTCAGTGATTTTATAACACCAAGCCTCATAAACCATATACGGTAGATCCCCGCTATTTGCAGGAGTTCTGTTAAGAGACGGCCAGTGAATGGCGAATAACCGCAAGTAACTGAAACTCCCTTAAAAATGTATGGGTTTGCAATAAAATAATAATAAAAGTGACTGTATGGATTTTAGAAAAGCTCCAGAACCCTGCGCCCCTCCTTAGTTGTCAAGCGACTATAGCCATACATATATAAGCACAATCCTGATTGTGTCTTAAATAATTACTAAACACATATAAAATATGAAATATTTAGGTACATTAATAAAAGATCAATCTGATTCACGGTTCAACCTTAAGCATAGTCCTTAGGCTAGTTCAACACCCGGATTCATGTTGTTGTGGCGCTCCCTCTAACTGGCAGTTACACAACTTCTAACATTGACCTCACTTTTTTACGCTGTATGTATGCTGTAAAAAATTTTTTTTTTTTTTTTTTTACATGTTTTATGTGAAAAAATAATAATAATTAAAAAGTAATAGCAAAATAATTCAAAACATAATGGTTTTTAACTCGCAAATTTGAAACGCCGAATTGCAAAAAATGCGGGGATCTACTGTAATACAAAGTAAACACATTTAGGAATGATATATATATATATATTTTTTTTTTTCCATTATCATTGAAAATGAAATGGCCTTTCCTCTTTTTGATATCTGCCCCAGTCTCTCAGAGTCCAAACTCTCAGCGCAGACACCTGGATGGCCCAAGTTTATGAACGGGATGGATTCTCAGATCTGCATGAACGTCCCATAGTAGCGCAGGTACGGTGAATTTATTAGCAACATTTGATCATCACATTTTTGTTTTTTTTTGTTTATTTTTTCACTTCATTTTTTTTTTGTTGGTTCTTGATAATATCCACTTTCTTCCTTTGCATATTACATTTGAAGAGAGCTGAGGCAGTCAAGCTGACACCACCTTGGATCCCCATTTGGCAGGCTGAGACACAAAATAATCAAAGATTGGCCTTCAATCACACTCACACATTACTGCAATGAAATAAATGTGTATTTACGATAGTATAAGTACCCAAGAACAGTATGTAAATATAAAGTCCATAGTAGAATATTTTTGTAAACGGCATATACTACATGTACTGTATTATCTTGCTTCCTTTCACTTATAAACAGCATGATCATTTGTGTTAATAGTTGTCATTATTCTGTTATTTTTTGAGTTTTTTTTCCATTTTCATTGGGTTTTATTATAACATCTGTGTTGCATTTCTTGTTTTGTATATTTCCTACAGTGTTTTCAAGGGAAATTAAATGCAATACAAATGAAATACTTTGAGTTAGCATTCTGAGAGCTATTTTGCTATGTACTATACTGTATGTTGTTTTGGGCTGATGTGTGTTCTTAAGATAAAATGATGTAAATAAATCTCTTTAAGGAGCACTTTGGTCATTTAATGTTTTGTATTGTGTTATACAAATGTGTTTTAATTGAGATAAGAATTATTTGTATTGTTTATAGTATCATTTTACGACATATTCTAGCCTTTGAAAAAAAGCAGAAACGTTGCTAAGCTGTTATTCAGTTGACCACAGGGGGCAGTGTGACCATGTCATTGCATAAGTTCAACAGTAAGTAAGCGCGTCCTGATCTGATATCCATCCAATACTTGGCAAAAAAAAAAAAAGTATCGTAAAATATCAACTTGAATCTAAAGTCTTTGATACAAGCAGCACGTTTACTTGTGCAAAGCTGGACAACCAGTTAACATCTAAATGTCGTCCACTCAGCACACAAGGTTGCTATTTTCTTCCATTTTAGTGGAGCTTTATGAGCTAGCAGCTACACAACAGCTAAGGACACAATAGCACACAAGCTATACATACGTAATAAGTATCCTTAGTAGGGGTGTGGGGAAAAATCGATTCGAATACGTTGTGCGATTCAGAATCGATTCTCATTTTTAAAAAAATTGTTGTTTTTTTGTTGTTGTTGTTTTTTAATCAATCCAACAAACCACTACAAAGCAATTCCATAACAATGCAATCCAATTCCAAAACCAAACCTGACCCAGCAACACTCAGAACTGCAATAAACAGAGCAATTGAGAGGAGACACAAACACGACACAGAACAAACCGAAAGTAGTGAAACAAAAATGAATATTATCAACAACAGTATCAATATTAGTTATAATTTCAGCATAGCAGTGATTAAAAATCTCTCATTGACATTATCATTAGACATTTATAAAATGAAAAAAAAAAGAACAATGGTGTCACAGTGGCTTACGCTTGCATCGCATCTCATAAGCTTGACAACACACTGTGTCCAATGTTTTCACAAAGTTAAAATAAGTCATATTTTTGGTTCATTTAATAGTTAAAACAAATGTACATTATTGCAATCAGTTGATAAAACATTGTCCTTTACAATTATAAAAGCTTTTTATTTTTTTTTAATCTACTACTTTGCTTGCATGTCAGCAGACTGGGGTAGATCCTGCTGATATCCTATGTTTTGAATCGGAAAAATATTGTTTTTGAATCGAGAATCGAATCGAAAAAATCGATATATCATCGAATCGTGACCCAAAGAATCGATTTTGAATCGAATCGTGGGACACCCAAAGATTCGCAGCCCTAATCCGTAGGTAAACAATATTGCAGTCTAAAACAAATTTGTCAACAAACAAGTATCAAAAAATTATAGTTGCATATTACCTACAGATACAAAGTATCCGAAGCAGAAATACAGTAACAAACGTGTCCGCACACATTCAATTTTCTGGTCAGGAGTTAATCAATTATTGTTGTCATTAGTTGTCGACAAAATAACTATTACCACTCCACTTTAAACAAAAAAAAAAATTCTATGTTTGGGTAATGTCACTTTATCAAACCTTTTCCTTAATTCCACACAACGTAATAATAGAATAACAGCTCTATAAGTATATTTCGTGCTGATATCGATATATTTTAATTGTCAAGGTTTCAATATTGGAATCATATCAGAAGTGAAAAAAACTGTTCTGGGACACCCCTAAAAAAAACACTTAGTTCAGGGGTGTCAAACATACGGCCCGCGAACAGGTTTTATCCGGCCCGCGGGATGAGTTTGCTAAGTATAAAAATTAACCAGAAATTTTGGAGTGAAATAAACAGCTGTTTTAAATGTGTCCACTGGATGTCGCTATAGCAATTCTTTGTAGATGATGCTACATATGTACAAAATAAACCACATGATGTCGAGGAAAATTTTCAAACTACATAAATAACATACTGTAATTTGATTTTGATTTATTAATTTTTTTTGATAGATTGTAATTTAACACCAAAGAGTTGACCGATGAACATTGTCACATAATTTATTCTGAAAATATATGTCAGAGTTAGTTTGTGACGAACCCCAAGATGCAGAGGAGGAGGGAGGCATTTTGCAGGAAAACATGATTTAATTTAAAACACTAAGACAAAAACAAACAAAGGGTACAAACAAAAAGCGCGCACGTGGGCGGATAACAAACAAAAAGAGCTAGCATGGGAACTGGAAAATAAACGGAGCTTAGCATGGGAGCTAGCAAATACAAAAAGGCCTAGCGTGGAAGCTATCAGGTCTCGAGCAGGAAACAGAAGTCGTACATGAAATATGAAAACCAACTTGGAAGCAGGGAACAAAAGGCAGTAAGCTAAAAAACACAATCAAATAAAGCTTACTGCAACGCTGCATTGACAAAACACGACACGACAGGTAGCAATGACAAGAGCGACATCGACATGGCAATAATCCAGCACTGACTGGAGGAACAAAGCAGGTAAAATAGGATTGGGCTGATTGACACCAGGTGTGGCCAGGTGCCAATCAGCCGCAGCTGAGGGGAAAACTGCGCACAGGCAAAAAAAACAGCAAACAGACAAAATAAGAGCGCTGAGAGGAACTAAAAACAGCAAATACTAAACACACACAGAGGAAAAATTAAAACTGTCAGTGGCAAGCTTGACAATATAAATAACGACAAATAATTGATAGAATACTATTAACCGCAACACATAAGTGTTAAAAAAAAAAAAACACTACATGATTTGTACATTTTGTTCTATTTTTAAACAAAGAAAACAATCTGAAGTTGTCTTTATTTTTAAGTTATCGTACCGTGATTTTACCTGTCCGGCTCATTTGGGAGTAGATTTTTCTCCATGTGGCCCCCCATCTAAAATGAGTTTGACACCCCTGGCCTAGTTGCTTTTCTGATATTCTAATGATCATAGTCCTGAATACTGGGAGCGTTTCTATGAACTAAAACTTGCTGTAAAACACTCCTGTATTGTGTCTCATCAATACTGTAATACATATACTTGATGAATGTTGTCCTGAGAATTTGCATCCATGCGTATTTTGATCTGTGTGCCAACATTAGTCAACAAGTCCAATAGAG
Source organism: Nerophis ophidion (assembly GCF_033978795.1). Taxonomy (NCBI): domain Eukaryota; kingdom Metazoa; phylum Chordata; class Actinopteri; order Syngnathiformes; family Syngnathidae; genus Nerophis; species Nerophis ophidion. The sequence continues at coordinate 59,935,854 of NC_084621.1, read as the reverse complement.
AGAACTTCGAGCAAGGACAACCCAGCATTTCTCTCCTTCAGTTCTTCACAAGACTCCCTTGACTGCTCAAGTTGGACTCGTTCCGTCTCAGAACGTCCCTCTTTAGCGTCTGGAAGCTGTGAGGTAAGTGTATAGAGGACAGAATATACGACCAGTTATCTAAACACTGACATGTAAATGTGCTACATGGACATCTTGTGTGTTCTTGCAGGATATCGGTGGTGATTTGTTTGAATCAACAACACCTACCTCACAGAATCAACAATACTGGTATGCTTAGAGCAAAAATATTTATGAATATTTTTCACAGATTTGTTGAACACATGACTATCAAACAAAAATGTAGTCCATGAAAATAACAATAATACATTTAATAACAAATACAATATAACTAAAACCTTTCATTCCATAATTCAGCATTTGGATGCTGTGGTCGAAAATGGAATTAACACCAAACACATTTTAAGATATTCAACATTACAGCCATGCAGCGGCACAATTTGTCACGTTTCATGTGTCAGGTAAACCGCGACAAATGGGGCTATGTGAATCACCTTCCTACTGTACTTGGCACAATTTGGCCTTTGTAATTATGTGCCATATACTTTGTCTTATATTCTGCAATCATAAACAATCAATGCAAATAACCTGAGGAATGACAATGCATGCTAATAAACCTGTTGATCAATTGCACTCAGCAAAAAAAAATAGAGCCAAGAAAGAGTCCCTCTAGGAGTTTGCGGGCATTTCTTTTAAACTATTGCGACCTAAAATGGCTAAATTCGCAGCAGCTTTGTCAGAAAAGTTGTAAGTTTCTTTCAATAACCCGGAATTGTCTTGATTTTATGAATGTGTTAATATTGTTAAGTGCTCCTAGTAAACATAACCTTGAAAAGCACAGGTTTTAAAGAAAAAATGAAAAACTAATCAATGTTTTACTCATTTTACACCAGGCAGACCTAATAGTAGCCACTAGATGGCAGTAACATCACATCAAAGAGCTAATGCCAAATTACTGTTACAGATTACAACATTTGTGTTGGTAAACCAGACATTGAGAGATGATCGTCACACTTCAACAACTCGGTCGTGTAAATGTTGCCTCTTTGCTAGGTCAGCATTGTCGTCGGAATTTCTACTAGAACGCCCCTCGATGTCAGATCTCCAACTCGGAAAGTCGGAACTCTCTCACTACCCCTGAGTTTGTTTCAAAGATGGCTGTTCTGAATGTGAACAATGATGTCTGTTTCAATAGTATCCGTTATTAGCACTTCTAAATAGCTTTTGCCAGAGTAAATCAACCATATACGATGTATTGTTAGACATTTTTATAAGGTAACTTCACTGTAGTGTAAACTACCTTTATTTCATGTGGTATATACGTCTAAGTCGTGTTAGATTCCGGTGGTAACCCACAAGTTCTTCCTAGAACTTGCGAGTCAGATCTAGCTTTCCGTCCACAGGATCCCGTCCTCTCGGCGCGGTCGGTCTTACCAGGTTGCTCCACCGACGTAGGCTCTACTCAGCCGGATAGCGAGGCAATTCGCCTAGTTCTAGCTACCCTTTGGTTTAGATCTGTCCTACTTCCAATTGAGGTCGACTCGGCTGAGAAACCTATCTCGCAAGGCCGAGTCAAACCACAAACTCTGCTGTTTTTGATAGCTTGCCTCTAATGAATCTTGGCTCTTGTTACTGACTAGGTTAGATTTGAGGGCTGAGACTGAAATGACATACAGTGGGGCAAAAAATTACTTAGTCAGCCACCGATTGTGCAAGTTCTCCCACTTAAAATGATGACAGAGGTCTGTAATTTTCATCATAGGTACACTTCAACTGTGAGAGACAGAATGTGAAAAAAAAATCCAGGAATTCACATTGTAGGAATTTTAAATAATTTATTTGTAAATTATGGTGGAAAATAATTATTTGGTCAACCATTCAAAGCTCTCACTGATGGAAGGAGGTTTTGGCTCAAAATCTCACGATACATGGCCCCATTCATTCTTTCCTTAACACGGATCAATCGTCCTGTCCCCTTAGCAGAAAAACAGCCCCAAAGCATGATGTTTCCACCCCCATGCTTCACAGTAGGTATGGTGCTCTTGGGATGGAACTCAGTATTCTTCTCCCTCCAAACACGACGAGTTGAGTTTATACCAAAATGGATACATGGGTGATACAGCAGAGGATTGGGAGAATGTCATGTGGTCAGATGAAACCAAAATATGACTTTTTGGTATAAACTCAACTCTTCGTGTTTGGAGGAAGAAGAATACTGAGTTGCATTCCAAGAACACCATACCTACTGTGAAGCATGGGGGTGGAAACATCATGCTTTGGGGCTGTTTTTCTGCTGAGGGGACAGGACGATTGATCCGTGTTAAAGGGGAACATTATCACCAAACCTATGCAGGCGTCAATATATACCTTGATGTTGCAGGAAAAAGACCATGTATTTTTTTAACCGATTTCCGAACTCTAAATGGGTGAATTTGGGCAAATTAAACGCCTTTCTGTTTATCTGTATTTTAGCGATGACGTCAGAACGTGACGTCACCGAGGTAATACACCCGCCATTTTCATTTTCACATTAGAAACACCGGGTCTCAGCTCTGTTATTTTCCGTTTTTTCGACTATTTTCTGGAACCTGGGAGACATCATGCCTCGTCGGTGTGTTGTCGGAGGGTGTAACAACACTAACAGGGAGGGATTCAAGTTGCACCACTGGCAAGAAATCTGCCGCCAGACCCCCATTGAATTTGCCAGAGTGTCTGCACATTTTAACGGCGATGCTAAGACAAACATGGCACAGAGATGTATGGATAACCTGCAGATACATTTGCAACGATTAAGTCAACGAAATCACAAAGGTGAGTTTTGTTGATTTTGTTGACTTATGTGCTAATCAGACATATTTGGTCAAGGCATGACTGCCAGCTAATCGATGCTAACATGCTCCGCTAATCGATACTAACATGCTATTTACGCTAGCTGTATGTACATTTGAAACTAGATACCCACATTTAATGCGAAACAAACACTTACCAATCGACAGATTTAAGTTGCTCCAGTGAGCCACTTCATTAGGTACACCCATGCTATGGCCGAATAGCGTCAATAGCTATTCGCTCAATAGCTTCAATTTCTTCTTCAATTTCGTTTTCGCTATCTGCCTCCATACTCTGACCATCTGTTTCAATACATGTGTAATCTGTTGAATCGCTTAAGCCGCTGAAATCCGAGTCTGAATCCGAGCTAATATCGCTATATCTTGCTGTGGTAACCGCCATGTTGTTTGTATTGGCAGCCCTGTATGACGTCACAGGGAAATGGACGGTGGGTTTACGGGTAGCGAAAGTCAGGCACTTTAAAGCTTTTTTTAGGGATATTCCGGGAGGTGTATAATTTTGAAAAAAACTTCGAAAAATAAAACAAGCCACTGGGAACTGATTTTTATTATTTTTAACCCTTTTGAAATTGTGATAATGTTCCCCTTTAAGGAAAGAATGAATGGGGCCTTGTATCGTGCAATTTTGATCCAAAACCTCCTTCCATCAGTGAGAGCTTTGAATGGTTGACCAAATACTCATTTTCCACCATAATTTACAAATAAATTCTTAAAAATTCCTACAATGTGAATTCCTGGATTTTTTTTTCACATTCTGTCTCTCACAGTTGAAGTGTACCTATGATGAAAATTACAGACCTCTGTCATCATTTTAAGTAGGAGAACTTGCACAATCGGTAGCTCACTAAATACTTTTTTGCCCCACTGTATGTGTAAGTGGATTGAATTAGAGCGACCTTTCAGAGCTAGTTGTAGTACACACAGGAGTTCTATCTTTTTCCGTCAAGGACGAAATGCTACGATGAGGGGTAAAATCTTGATAGTTTTGTAATGGTTTTTATTGCAGGCTCAATTGCGTAAGCATTGCACAGTGTCAATAATCATTCAATAGCGTCTGTGTTTCCTCTCGTTCCACCGTGTTAGAAGGTTGCAGAAAGAGTCCCTTTTACCCACAAGTTGGTTATACTCAGACAAGGCAAGCAAAAAAAATAGCTTGCTTTGATGTGACCATCTTGATTTCCCACATCGTTACTGGAACGCTTACATTCCCAGCTCAGACTTCTAACGTCCGTGGTAAATGGAACGCAGCATAAGCTATGCGGAAGGGTGAAAATTGTGGCGTTTGAGTAACAAAGAGCGGGTATATTCTTACACATCTTTGTTTTCTGTTTCGTCTACACGCAAAAAGTTGTGTTACACTTCAGGATGGGAATCAAAAACCAGTTTCCGATGTATCAATTCCTTGTGATCGCTTGCCAATTTTTCAAGCCATTCCCTTATCGATGCCAGTGGTTGGCAATGACGTCATTACCTAACGCGCATAGTGGCGTCAGAAAGCAATATGTCTGCGCATTTTACAGGAAACAATTGCAACAGCGCTACTTCAATGTTAATATAAATGTTACATTCCTGAGTAATCTGATCCGTATCAGGCCAAGATCAGTTTGCTGAATATAAAAATGAGCTGAATTTCTTGAATGAAAGATACTGCTGTTCTAAATGTGTCCACTGGATGTCGCAATAACAATTCAGGTGTAACCGACGTCTCAGATGACACTTTTTGAATATGACGTGTTACCTGACTTCAAGCGCCCTCTGGATTGGCTGCCGCTACTCCAATCTGCGCTGATGCAAACAATCAGCTACTCCTGTTGTGGCTGGCGGCAGTGTAATACCTTCTTTAATTGTAAATTATCCACTCAACGGATAAAATAACAAGACAGTAAGATTCAAATACTTAAGTCAACCTTGACCGTCAAGAATTACATGCAGAGTTTGTAATTGGTTGAATACACAATGCGCACCCTGAACTCCATTGTAAAAATGTGTGTTTCTAGATTTATTGTGTTTTTTCCATTTTATTTTATGCTAAAATCTATTATATTCATATATGTTATGTGTGTAAGTATGTTACCTTGATTTTGGCTATGGTGTCATTTTGATAATTGTTTTGTTTATATTATAACATTTTAATGATGTGTTGTGGCATGTGTGAATCTTATCAAAGTGGCGGTTTGAGCAAACACTCGGTCGTCGTCTTTAATCAACTGCGAACATGAGAATCATAACCAGGAAGTGCTTAAAGTTGAATGGCTTTGTAAAAACTGTATTGTGTTCTTCATAGTGTTTTTAAAACTGCATCAATTTTTTTTAATCGGATTTTCAACTAACTTGGAGTGTTTTGCCAAGAGGGTTATTTGTAATGTGTACATTTTCAGAATGTGCTTGTTCTATTTTTGGCCAAAGAAAACAAAAAAGTTGACTTTTTTTTTTTAATTATTGTGCCATGATTTTACCAGTCCGGCCCACGTGAGGATAAATTTTCCTCAATGCGGCCCCTGAGCTAAAATGAGTTTGACAACCCTGCTGTAAACTAAACACAAATGATGCTATTCTACCTTTCTGTTCTCTTTTTTCCCCCAAATAAGAACCTGTAAGAGAACCATTAAAAAACCGAATCATGAAGCAGAATTAAAAGTAGAATCGTAATTGTAAAAATCGTATCGTAATTGTAAAAATCGTATCGTAATTGTAAAAATCGTATCAATTCCCATCCCTATTTACACTATTTGGCCAAAATGTGTGGGGAAGTTGCGGGCATTGGACACATTGCAAGACAGCTCATTATTCGCAGGCATTGGTTCAATTGGCATGAACGCCAAATCCTGGAGGGACTGAAGAAACAATCTGATGGAGGAGAAATGTATTCAAGTGTTTTGGAATTAGCAAATATGATCTTTTTATTGTTATGTATAATTGATGCAACATGTGTTTAACCTGTGCAACATACCATGTATTTATCTTTGATTCAAGGAGAGACGTGGAGGATTTAAGTCACTGGCATTGTGAGTTCAGAGGTCAAATTCGGGCGCTGAGGCAATGGCTGATGTGCATGGAGATGAAGCTGCCACCTTTTAACTCCATGGTCAGTTTTTATCTTCCAATTTTTTATTTTTTTTTACTATCATCCCATTTATCAACGAAGCTAATCTTTTTACTTTGGCGAAGAGAGTGACAATAAAGTAGTTTGTGTTTACTTTTGTGATTAGGGCTATATAAGTAAACTTATAAATGATTGATTGACTTCAAGTTGCTTTTTTTCAACTTTAGCACCGTATTACATTTTACTAAAGATGAGAATTATTGCTCTTTTAAGGAACTTGATAAGTAGAGATGTCCGATAATGGCTTTTTAGCCCATATCCGATAATCCGATATTGTCCAACTCTTAATTACGGATTCTGATATCAACCAATACCGATATATACAGTCGTGGAATTAACTCATTATTATGCCTAATTTTGTTGTGATGCCCCGCTGGATGCATTAAACAATGTAGCAAGGTTTTCCAAAATAAATCAACTCAAGTTATGGAAAAAAATGCCACAAAGTGCATTATTTTTTTAAACATGCCTCAAAACAGCAGCTTGGCTTTTGGACATGCTCTCCCAGAGAGAGCACGAGGAGGTTGGGCTGGGAGGGGTAGCGGGGGGTGTATATTGTAGCCTCCCGGAAGAGTTAGTGCTGCAAGGGTTCTGGGTATTTGTTCTGTTGTGTTTATGTTGTGTTACGGTGCGGATGTTCTCCCGAAATGTGTTTATCATTCTTATTTGGTGTGGGTTCACAGTGTAGCGCATATTTGTAACAGTGTTGAAGTTTTTTTATACAGCCACCCTCAGTGTGACCTGTATGGCTGTTGACCAAGTATGCATTGCATTCCCTTGTGTGTGTGAAAAGCAGTAGATATTATGTGTTTGGGCTGGCACGCAAAGGCAGTGCATTTAAAGTTTACTGGCGCTGTGTACACAGCGGCGTTATAAAAGTAAACAATTTTACTCTTTGAAAACAATACCGATAATTTTGAACCCGATACCGATAATTTCCGATATTACATTTTAAAGCATTTATCGGAAGATAATATCGTCAGTCCGATATTATCGGACATCTCTATTGATAAGCCATTCTTTTCAAAAAGCCATATATATATAATTTTTTATTTTTTTAAATAAACTTTTGTTTTCTTTTGTTTTTGTCAGGAAACTATCATTATTATTCATCCATCCATCCATTTTCTACCGCGTGTTCCTTGTGGGGTCACAGAGGGTGCTGGAGCCTATCTCAGCTGCATTCGGGTGGAAGGCGGGGTACACCCTGGACAAGTCGTCAACTCATCGCAGACTATCATTAGTATCACTTATAAAATAAATTGTGTATCCGAATAATATCAATGTATACCCACAATATCGGTGTGAAATATTTTTAACTGTTGACTAAAGTTTTATTTTTGTTTTAATTTTAAACAATGGTGTCATATTCCTGTACTATTTTGAATGTTACCTTACCTAAAAAAAACACTTTGTAGCACCACCGCATTTTAAGAATACATAAAAAAATACACAATAAGGTAAGAACATATTGTATATAGGTTATGTATTAAAATGGAAAAAAATAGGTAGAATAAAAAAGGGAAAATATTAGATAGTGAATACAAAATTGCACTTCCCTACCTGGCCTGAACTAGATTTCATATTCATATCAGAATGAGAACCAGAATCCGAATGCTTAAACGTTTTCTTTGACTCATTTTGTAGCTTGGTCGCCATGTGGGTGGCACGGTTGCCATGTGGGTGGCATGCACATGCTGCGTGTGGATTAGTTTAGATTTCTCAATGTGACAGGTCTCCAGCCGTCATTGTGTGGGTTGCAGTGACCATCGATGCAAGACGCATTGTAACAAGTTTGACTCTTGTTTATTGTTAATAAACATGTTTTGGTTCCAGTCGGTCGCGCCAATTTCTAGCACGACCTCTTTTCCGGCTGGTCTCGGCGTGCCTTTTGGTGGCCGGTGGCTGCGTCTTCCGCGGGGGCTCATCTTCCTCTGGGTCGTTCTCGTCGTCTTCGTCGCCGGGTGTTTCCTCTCCAACTTCTGCCACAATTGCTCCTCATTCTCCCCTTTTATGCCGCAGCAGAAGATGCAGGGATTGAGAGCAGGGGTGTCGTTCACGCACCTGACTCTGATGGCTGCAGTGTCGCTCCAGGCGTGCCCCGCCTCTCCGCTCGGCTGCATGCTCCACCTCCTGGCCGCCATCTTGGGCAGGACCGCTGTTTGTCCTAGCCTGCTTGTCGGCTCCGTCTCTCCACACTCAATTAATAGAATAATCGATAGCTGCAGCTTTAATGCAAAGAATAAGGATTATTTTACAGTAAATATTATTTTAACTAAGACAGACGAGGCCGGCTACAGAGCTTCTTTCAAGTCCTGCAGGGTGTCTTCTATACCAGGGGTGTCTAAAGGGCAGCCCAGGGTGCATTTTTGGCTCGCAGCTCGAATGACACGTTGTCAGGAAAAAAATTAATATAATATTGAAAAAACATTTTGTAATAGAAAAAAAAATGAAAATGTTATACTTTGGAAAAGTTAAGGGTTGTTTTGATATGTATTTTTAGATGTCATAAACAGACATTATGTATTATAATTTGGTGTCAGGTGGGCTTCACGGTGGCAGAGGGGTTAGTGCGTCTGCCTCAAAATACGAAGTTCCTGCAGTCCTGGGTTCAAATCCAGGCTCGGGATCTTTCTGTGTGGAGTTTGCATGTTCTCCCCGTGAATGCGTGGGTTCCCCCCGGGTACTCCGGCTTCCTCCCACTTCCAAAAGACATGCACCTGGGGATAGGTTGATTGGCAACACTAAACTGGCCCTAGTGTGTGAATGTGAGTGTGAATGTTGTCTGTCTATTTGTGTTGGCCCTGCGATAAGGTGGCGACTTGTCCAGGGTGTACCCTGCTTTCCGCCCGATTGTAGCTGAGATAGGCGCCAGCGCCCCCCGCGACCCCGAAAGGGAATAAGCGGTAGAAAATGGATGGATGGAATTTGGTGTCAGCTTTGTGTTATAAGTGACATATTGTTCAGTTTTTCCCATTACGTTAGGTCTTTTTCCTATTTAAGTTTTTTTTATTTTTACAATTTCTTGACAAAAAGATAGTTGCTGCAATTTGGACACCCTAATTTGACTATTAATTGTACACATTGTGAACAATGCAGACACTCAGTCCTTTAATCATATGCAATGTCTGTTTTCATTATTTATTTATTTTGAATTTTTTTGAATACTTTGACTTTGCGTCTCTTGGCGTAACAAGTTCGGACCCCCTTGTTCTGCACACCACAGGGGAATCTGGCTTTTTGTGCTTGGTCCGGCGGGCCGAGTGGTTGGCAGCGGAGGCCCTCTGCACACATGAATGAGCAGAGTGAAAGGACATTCAACTCTGAGGGCATGACGAGGCAAAGGCGTAGCAAAAAGAAAAGGGGGAAGGTCCTGAGACCAGATTGTTGTCTTGATCACGACTGTCACATGGACATTGAGCAATGTTTTATCCAGCCAATTTACTGAGTCACATGAAATGCAACACAACATAAGACAAAATATATTGGCTTTGCAGAATTGGGCTGCATGCTTTAGAAGGAGACAAAAGGCTCAGAGATGTGTTGTGGAACCTCTGAGGTCACACAAAGTCCAATCTGCTCAGACTCACTTTGACATTTCAATCGGGGTGGGTACCAACGTTGGTACTTTTATAGGCACCGACCGATATCGATTCACGTAAAGTCAAAAAATGGTACAATATCTCGTGACGTCACGTCTGGTTGCAGACTAAACACCGATTAAACACTTGGCGAGGAAATAATCACTCAAGCAGCGCTCACAGCGAACTCAGCCGAACTGCCTTGAAGTAATGTTACTTTGTCCGATGCCAACAAACCATGTTTGCCTGATAGAAAACATTCGAACTAATGCTTCACTTTTCCAAACTTGGCGAGCTTGATGCAAATTTTATTGCTATGAGATACTGCCGGGGTCGGGCACCTTTTTGGCTGAGAGAGCCATGAAAGCCAAATATATATAGCTCGGTTGGTAGAATGGCCGTGCCAGCAACTTGAGGGTTGCAGGTTCGATTCCCGCTTCCCCCATCCTAGTCACTACCGTTGTGTCCTTGGGCAAGACACTTTACCCACCTGCTCCCAGTGCCACCCACACTGGTTTAAATGTAACGTAGATATTGGGTTTCACTATGTAAAGCGCTTTGAGTCACTAGAGAAAAGCGCTATATAAATATAATTCACAATCACAATTCACAATATTTAAAAAACGTATTTCCGTTAGAGCCATATTATATTTTGGTAATACTTTGATATGGGGAACATATTCACCATTAATTAGTTGCTTATTAACATGCAAATTTGTAACAAATTGGCTCTTAATTAGTAATTTTTAAGTACTTATTAATGCCTTTTTCTGCTTGGCCTTATTTTACAAGCAGTAAGCCATTAACTAAGAGTCTTCCCTTATAACCTCAGAATTATTGCTTATTAGTAACCCTAAATCTTATATGGTCCCCTAGTGTCCAAATAACGCTTAATTAAATCTTTGTTACTTAGAATATGTTCCCCATACTAAAGTGTTACCAATATTTTTTAACACTGAATACAACTAAATGTGCGCATTTTTAAGTTAGACCAACATTTTTAGAGTATAATAAGTCTCTTATTCTTTTTAATAACATTGTTATTCTAAAACTAACAAATAATAAATGAAATATTCTTACCATTAATGCGACTTCTTGGATTGATGGAATAAAACGCATGAGAATGTTTTTAATTTTGAACGTTATTTTTAACCCTGTGATTACCAGCGGAATCATTCATTACTTATCGTGTTAAGCAATGTCAGCTAAAATTTATCTGAGAGCCAAAAATTTTTTGTCATAGTTATCGTCAACGATCTTTTTTTTCTGATTAAAACGAGACAATAACTAAATGAAAAATAATTTACGTGGACTAAGACGATGACGAGGTGTATTGACATATATATATATATATATATATATATATAGACATATATATATATATATATTGACATATATATATATATATATATATATATATATATATATATATATATATATACATATAGTGTACTCCGCTTTCCGCCCGATTGTAGCTGAGATAGGCACCAGGGCCCCCCGCGACCCCAAAGGGAATAAACGGTAGAAAATGGATGGAGATATATATATATATATATATATATATATATATATATACAAATATATATATATATATATATATATATATATATATATATATTAGGGCTGTGAATCTTTGGGTGTCCCACTATTCGTTTCAATATCGATTCTTGGGGTCACGATTCGATAATATATTGATTTTTTTTATTCGATTCAAAAACGATATTTTTCCGATTCAAAACGATTCAATACATAGGATTTTAGCAGCATCTACCCCAGTCCGCTGACATGCCAGCAGAGTAGTAGATTTTTTTTTTTTTAAAAGCTTTTCTAATTGTAAAGGACAATGTTTTATCAACTTATTGCAATAATGTACATTTGTTTTAACTATTATATGGACCAAAAATTTGACTTATTTTATCTTTGTGAAAACATTGGACACAGTGTGTTGTCAAGCTTATGAGATGCGATGCAAGTGTAAGCCACTGTGACATTATTGTTCTTTTTTATTATTTTTATAAATGTCAAATGATAATGCCAATGAGGGATTTTTAATCACTGCTATGCTGAAATGATAAATAATATTGATACTGTTGTTGATAATATTCATTTTTGTTTCATTACTTTTGGTTTGTTCTGTGTCGTGTTTGTGTCTCCTCTCAATTGCTCTGTTTATTGCAGTTCTGAGTGTTGCTGGGTCAGGTTTGGTTTTGGAATTGGATTGCGTGGTTATGGTATTGCTGTGTAGCGGTTTGTTGGATTGATAAAAAAATAAATAAATAAATAAAAATTAAAAATAAATCGATTTTTTTAAAAATGGGAATCGATTCTGAATCGCACAACGTAAACGATTCGATTCGTATTCGAATCGATTTTTTCCCACACCCCTAATATATATATATATATCTATGTAGCCTGGGCCCTGGCCAAGTATTTTGTTAACCCAATGCAACCCCCCAGTCAAAAAGTTTGGGGACCACTATTGAAAAAGATCAAATTTTTAACATTGTTAGGGGAAAAACACCGATTCAATGTGAAAAGTCCGCAATGAACAAATTGAACTTTTGCGCACGAATGTTGGTCAAATTACGAATTGTTCAACTTCAGGAAGAAGAAGTCATTAGCTAAATGTACAGTGGTGGATTGTCAGAGTTTTAGTGTACGATAATAAATGCGAAGTGGCTACTTTGATCTTTAGTCAGAGCGTGTAAAATCTATGCTTTTGATGCTTCGACCACCACCAGCCCCGCACCTTTGTCATGATAATGATATTAGTCTGCTGCGCTGTCTGGACCTCAGGGACTCGTTAGGTAGCAGCGTGAATGAGGACATCCCTGAGACCCAAATACTGATATCCTTGTCTAATACACAAGAGAGGAGCTCACACCTGCTTCTATTCACAAGACTTGCACTGACACATCCTACTGTGAGATGCTTTCTACCATCAACTATAACCTTGAACTATAAAGTATAAGCGAAACCAAAGAAAACAATCCATTTTCTGGATTGCAATGATTACCATGAGTTGAGTTGGGGTGGGGGGGTAGTCTGCGGTCTGTGGTCCCGACATCTGCGGTCCAAGATTTCTCATTGTATCCCATTGGGTTGAGTTTTTTCTTGGCCTAATGCGGGATCGGAGTCAAGGATGTCGTTATGGCATGTTCAGCCCTTTGAGACATTTGTGATTAAGGACTATATAAGTAAACTTTATTTGATTGATTGATTGATTGATTGATTGATTGATTGGTTGACTGATTGTCCGTATTCATATTTCCTTGTGGAGGCCAACTCGCTCTTATCTGGCAACTGACAGCTGAGTGCTGTCAACCATTGTCCTGCGAGCATGAAAGCCGACCCAGAAAGCCGATCAGTTCGCTTGTGGGTGGTTTAAAGATATAGGCTTCTAACTGAATAAACATTTTCCACTTCCCGCGACTGTTTGACTTGTCTTCGTTCAATAGAACATTATTTTTGGACGTTAAAAAGCGCAAGGGACGAAAACTTCCTTTTGAAAAAGTGCAAGGGACAAACTACGTCCGTGGATGTGAGTCCACGAACTTCTCAGAGGCTCTTTTAAATTGAAAATACATAACCGATTCGTTGTTGCGAGTTGTTGTTTTTTTTTCATGTAAGTTGTCCGTTCTGCCTGTATGTGCACTCCACCTACTGGACTGGAGCCAGAGTGACAAAAAAACAGTGTGGAAAATTTCACAGCAAAGTTGTTTCTGCATGTACATTATCTGCAGAATGCTTAGTTTTTTATTGGGCTGCGTGATGTCACTGCAAAAACATGGGGATGTGATATTTTTTGGGGGAATTCTTACAATGGAAACATAATCCAAGTAATATTATGATCGGCATGTCAGAATGATTTCAGACTAGTGCTTGTTTGTGAAATAGGTTCAGTTATTTCAAATGTAGCATTAGCACAATTCAATAAATTAGTCACAACGACGACTCCGTGTTAAACCATATTAACTCTTATGTTAGTCCTTAAAGGCCTACTGAAAGCCACTACTACCGACCACGCAGTCTAATAGTTTATATATCAATGATGAAATATTAACATTGCAACACATGCCAATACGGCTGGTTTGGTTTACTAAATTACAATTTTAAATTTCCCGCGGAGTTTCTTGTTGAAAACCTCGTGGAATGATGACGTCTCGGATTGTAGCGGACTTATTTGCCCAGCACCACACATGGCTAAAAGTAGTCTCTTTTCATCCCATAATTACACAGTAATTTGGACATCTGTGTCGCTGAATCTTTTGCAATTTGTCCTGTTAATAATGGAGACTACAAAGAATAATGCTGTTGGTGGAAAGCGGTGGATTGCAGCTGCCTTTAGCAACCGAAACACAGCCGGTGTTTCTTTGTTTGTTGAGAAGCTTTAACACGGTCAAGCGAACATGTTTCTTCTCTACCAGCAAGTTTTTGGATGGGAAAAGTGTAATATTAAGTCGGCTCTTACCGGAGACTTGAGTGGATTATGGGACCTCATCCTGCAGCTCAAAAAGGCAGCTGTGATCTTGGCTCCTCGGCTTCTATGAGAGACACTGGCGTTCACCGCAGCCATCCGACTTTCAGGTATGACTTTACAATCTCACTAAAACACTAATAAAACAATAAGCAGGTAAGGGATCTTCCAGAATTATCGTAGTAAATGTGTCTAATTACATCTGAAACGCTGCCTGGTTTTCTTTTTATTTTTTTATTTTTTTCTAGTACTTCACTCTAAACGTCCTCATCCACGAATCTCAAATTAATGGGGAAATTGTCACTTTCTCGGTCGGAATAGCTCTTGCTGCTGGAGGCTATTATTATAAACAATGTGAGGATGTGAGGAGCCCTACAACCCGTGACGTCACGCGCACATCGTCTGCTACTTCCGGTACAGGCAAGGCTTTTTTGTTAGCGACCAAATGTTGCGAACTTTATCGTCGATGTTCTCTACAAAATCCTTTCAGCAAAAATATGGCAATATCGCGAAATGATCAAGTATGACACATAGAATGGACCTGCTATTCCCGTTTAAATAAGACAATCTCATTTCAGTAGGCCTTTAAGCCAGTTTTCCAGCCCATGACAAATGTTAGTATAAAGGCTCCCTGTCTTCGGATCTCGTTTGCATGCAGCATATGCCCCACATTAGCCTAAATACACAATAGGTATATAGCAACTTGCAAATAGGTGTCGTCATGGGTGTCACAGATCATACTTTATCATCCTCTTTTTTTTTGTCATGCTCCTAGTGACTGCTACTTGTTGTTCATTGGACTGCTAGTGTCTTCCTTACAGACCATTTGGCTCAAAGAATACAGATGGTAAACATGTTGCATAAACATTATTATGTGGTTTCTCTCTACCTTTTAAAATGTATTTAATTCCAAAGAACTTAGGGTAGTCTTTCCAGATTTTAATGCCCTACATTATGCAATACAGCATCAAAACGCAGAACTGACAATTGGTTTGAACTGGTTAAATCCTGTTCTCAACCTTGACTTTGCTTTCCAGCGTTCAGTTAGCCCTAAAGGGTCAAGGTAACTCCTTTGGGATGTCCCACAGCCTTTCATTCACTCTTCTTGGAATGGCCTCTTTTGTATGCAATGAATAGTTTTGGTTCGACCCAAAGAATGAACCCCCTTCTTCATATCTGGTGAAGAGGACTAATTATCGTGTTCTGGGAGGACCATTGGAGTTTTAAATCGTGGAGGAAGGGCAAAACAGAGCGCGGAAAATGATTCTTTGTTTTGTTTGGCTCGGGTCATCAGTCGCATGGGAACTGAAATGAAATATTTGCTCTCAGTGGGTGCTACTTTGTCTCAAGTTGTATTATTGCTTCCCCCTAACTGTGTCTGCTTCATTATAGTAAACAATTTTACAAGATTATCACACTGATGATGAAGTACACACCGGTCAGATCAGTTCATCTTCTCGAAAACCTGGCATTACCTTGCTCACTCCTTGTACTCTGACACTCGTGTTGTCCCGATACCAATATGTTGGTACCGGTACCACAATGTATTTCCATACGTTTCGGTACTTTTTGGGTACTTTTATAGACAAAGGGGACCACAAATAATTGCATTATTGGCTTTATTTTAACAAAAAACTTACGGTATATCAAACTTATGTTTCCCATTGCAAGTTTGTCCTTAAATAAAATAGTGAACATTCAGAACAACTTGTCTTTTAGTAGTAAGTAAGAAAACAAAGGCTCTTAATTAGTCTGATATTGTGTCATTTATCATTCTATTATTTTGTCAACATTATTAAGGACAAGTGGTAGACAATTAACTATTAATCTACCTGTTCATTTACTGTTAATATCTGCTTACTTTCTCTCTTAACATGTTCTAGCTACACTTCTGTTGAAATGTAATAATCACTTATTCTTCTGTTTTTGATACTTTACATTAGTTTTGAAGTTTAGGTATCAATCCGATACCAAGTAGTTACAGGATCATACATAGGTCATATTCAAAGTCTTCAGGTGTCCATGGACATATTTCCTGAGTTTATAAATATAATATACTTTTTTTTTTCAAGTAAAAAAAAAATGTTGTGATGCTAAAAAATATCGATGTATCTTTACAGTGGATGTCAGGTGTGGATCCACCAATGGCATTTGGTGAGCTACGGTGTGTAGTGAAGCATGTTTAGCTATTCGTCGTCCTGCAGGGATGATACTTGTAGGAAATATGCTTTATTTGTCACCATGAAGACCAGGATTAGTGATTTAGAAGTAGCTAAAACACTGCCGATCAGGGCTGGATTTTAGCCGCTAGCTAGCTAGCCATGTCTTAAGGTGCTTAAGGTGCTTTCAGTGTTATAGCTTCATTTTTATCTATAGTTTTTAGGGCCAAAATGCGTCCGTTCTCCCTTTCACTATCTACACACTGTCTGCTTGTAAGTACTCAGTGGTTGTGCACTGCCGATCATGCTCCTCTGCTTGTAAAACCAGCAATGTCATGACGTGACCACGCGCCCTCATGCCCATAAAAAAATACAATAAAAGGGCGAACCGGTACTTTTCAAACAAAGTATAGTACCGTTTTTGATTGATTAGTACCACACTACTATACTAGTACTGGTATACCGTACAACCCTACTGCGATAGGAAGCATTTCATACCCCTCCGTTACGGCTGGTTATGGAGGATAACTCAACTAAACCAGTATATTTTAGGACTCTTGGGTCGGGTGGTGGTGGACCGGTACTTTTTAGAGGCGGTGTATAGTACCGAATATGATTCATTAGTATTGCGGTACTATACCATTATCGGTATACCGTACAACCCTATCTGACACCAGAGGTTATGATTGTGTGTGTGAGTTTATTTGTGATATTTATGTTTAGTAGAGAGTACTGTAAAATCATTCATTAAACAATGCAATATTTGTGCATTTAATGGAACTACTGTAAAAAAATAAAAATAAAGTTTTTGGCAAAATTAGGTTAATAATGAATGCTGGGTTCAAGGTGCCTCAGCACTGCAACTGTGGGGTTAGTCGCTAAATACATAAACTCACCAATGACCCAAATATAACTTTGTTTTTGTACACCATTCGTAGCCAAACTCTTCATGTGAAAGTCTGTTTTTTCTAAAAATGTCTGCCTTTCACTGAGGCGTTTGAGGTTCCAAAATCCCTGTTGGACCAAATTTTGCTGGATTTTGTACAGGTTCTACTCCTCACATGTTTGGCTAATTCAGTGTTTCTTAACCGTGGGGGGTAGTGAGAGTAGGGCTGGGCCATATATCGATATACTCGATATATCGCAGGTGCGATATAGAAAATGACTATATCGTGATATTCGAGTATACGTTCTCACGCGGTTGCTTTTGACTGCTGGCATTATACTGCAGGCTCTCCTCGCTCTTTCCTGTCTCTCCTTCTCACAGACAAGCAGGGGCACCTTCTTACACACGTCACATACTGTCACGTCATATGTCACATACCGATATACCCTCGCGGAGCAGACAGGTAGCAGCATGGGTAACGTTAGCTGTGATGCTAGCGCAGCCGTGCGAGTGGTAATATGAGAAAAAGAAGGTGCGAATCTGGTAACAAATGAAGGAAGAATTATTTCCCAAGAAAAAGAACAGGGGGTCCATCGTCTGGCGGTGGTTTGGCTTCAAATGGGAATATGTCGAACCGTAATTTGTCAAGTGTGGGGAAAAAGCATTGCAATAAAAAGTAGCACTACTACTAATATGTAGCATCATTTAAAAAGTCAGCTGCCAGAGAATGAAGAGTGCTTACTCCGCATGTCAACATCTCCATTCAGTGCCACACGCCCACACCATCAAAATGCAGAGGCAAACATTTCTAGATCAACACCGTATGAAAAAATAGTGATTTTTTTTTTTGTAGTTGAAATTTCCTTCTCTTCCCCAAATTTTAAAATGGGTATGTACATATTTATGCAGTATGAACGATAATGTTTTAATGTAGACAAAAAGAATCATCATACTGCTGCAATAAAAAGTAGCACTACTACTACTATGTAGCATCATTTAAAAAGTCAGCTGCTAGAGAATGAAGAGTGCTTACTCCGCATGTCAACATCTCCATTCAGTGCCACACGCCCACACCATCAAAATGCAAAGGCAAACATTTCCAGATCAACACCGTATGAAAAAATAGTGATTTTTTTTTTTTTTGTAGTTGTTATTTCCTTCTCTTCCCCAAATTGTAAAATGGGTCTGTACATATTAATGCAGTATGAACGATAATGTTTTAATGTAGACAAAAAGAATCATCATACTGCTGTGATTATATGTATCAAGTGTTCATTCAAGGCTAACGCACAATATCAAGATACATATGGTGTATCGCGATATGGCCTAAAAATATCGCAATACTTTTTTTTCTTTTTTCTTTGTCATGAAAAAGGGACGTTTTTGTCATGAAAAAGGGAGGTTTTTGTGGTTGGTGCACTAATTGTAAGTGTATATTGTGTTTTTTATGTTGATTTAATTAAAAAAAATAATAATAATTTAATATAAAAATAAAAATAATAATCCCAAAAATATATATATATACATTTTTTAATCGGGCCACGATTGATGTCAATCATTAAAAATATAATATTAATAAGACACTGAAGGCCGTGATGAATCTGTATACTTATGACCACAAACTGTAGATTAGGGGTGCTGAACCAAATGTAATTATGTCTGGATTGCGATTATTATTCATTCTGATAAAAACAAATTAATAATTTTTAAAAATCAATTAAAAAAAAGATTTATTTTTTATTTTTAAAAAGCAATTTTTTAGGCTTTTACTCGCATATATGTCTAATATCAGCAGCCAATAAATATTTTGTAACCTGTTTTGATAGGTTTTATTAGAATTTTCAATATATATATTCAGTTTGAATCAAGAAGTCATCCCAAGACTCGAATCGAATTGTGAAGTGTTGGAAGATTAACATTCCTACCGTATGTATTCACATGACTTATCAATGTTTCCAAAGTAATGGTTTTAGGAATAAAATACATGCGGTTCTCTTGTACTTCTATGCAATATAGTTTATGAAACCTCACAGTTGAAAAAGTAGTTGTATGTGCTTTAAACTGGAGATTCCATTGACTAACAAAATCTAAGTCAACTCATTAACCTTGTGAATTTGGTAGGAAGAAGAGAGTATCATGCATGTCGTGTTAATTGGAAAGAGTGTGGGTGTGCGGATTGTACGGTACAAGCATGCATGCATTTGTGGAATCAGTTGATTTGCTCCATTATTTGGCTGGCTGGAGAAACACAAGCAAGAGAATGAAAAAGGCAGGATTTGGGGCATAAAAGCTTCCGTTGAGTCACTTGTGAGTGCGCTTCTTTGTTTGTTTACAGTACGTGTGAAAATGTGTAAATAGTACTGTATAGAAGAATATTGTCATGATCCAAATCTAATTTCTACTTCCAATATATGGAGAGGAGTTTAGTCAGTCCCTCCAGGATTGTTTAGGCTTTTGCATGAATTCCCAACAACTTTTTCAGAAAGTTATGGCAAACGTTGCAATGTTTTGATGCTTTTCTTTTCAATAACATTGAACCAACTTGTGATTTTATGAAATTATTCTTAATGTTTTAAGAGCTTTTTGTTACTTAAACCAGAAAAAGCACATGATTTCAAAAACAATTTTAAAACTATGTTTTACTTGTTTTACACCACAAAGACTTAAAGGGGAACTGCACTTTTTTGAAGTTTTCACAATTTTTATGTGAGACAAGCACACACATTATTTTTTGTTTTAATGCACTCTAACTAGTAAGTAAATGCTGGAAAAAGTAATCTTACAAAAGAGTTCACTGAAGTTGCTCTATTCCTCCTATAAAGTGCTTAAAATAACTACCAAACACATCGTTCAACGTTTTATATACATGTTTATATGTAATGTAGTAACAGGTACAGTCATAATAACGTGTAATATTTATGTAATTTATTCATTTTAAGCATATGGTGTTACATTGATTTTAGAAACGCATCAGAACATTTGCTATTTCCTTCAACAACATCAATAATTACTACTAAATGCAGACTTTATGAGAGTCAACAAACATAAACATCACTTACTGTACAATGTCTGCTGTCACTGGGACGCCGACTGTTAGGATGTTGATATAGTCCCGTTTGGATGTAGGATGACTCATAATCCTTAAAAAGAAAAAAGGGGGGTGCAACCAAGTGTCTTTTCGGTACTTTTACCCCATTACCGGGTATAACTAGGATGTCATAGTGTACCAACTTCTCAGTTTATGTGGACTTCCTTTTCCTAGGAAGGTGAGAGACATGATTTATAATCTAGAATTAACTTTTAAGAGCTCTGAAGTGAGAAAGTAGCTCACCAGCAAATAATGTCAATACAGCAGCACTCTATTGTTAGCATTTATTTATTTACGTTTTTTTATGAGTAAGAATGCACTAAAAAAACATGTGTCCTTGACTTTCATAAGGATTGTGAATTATATTATTATTTTTTAGTAGACACAAGATGGCAGTTAAAGAACACACTGAGAGATCATTGTCAAATTGTAGTTTTAATTAATTATAATTAACAATTGCAAAAAAAACAACAATTATGGTAAAAGAAAGAAACACCACCAAAGGTTTCTTTATTGTTTACAGTGTGCTCGGTCGTCCGCAAGTTGCAGACATGTTTCGCTTGTATTATGCTTGAAAAGTGTATGTCAATCTTAAAAAAACAATTTGTGTTCCAACACTCGTTAAGAGTATTTGTGAACTGTTGAGAGCCAGTTTCCAAAAACAATTTGAAATGTGGACTCGTCACACCAAAGAACACTTTTATACTTTGCATCAGTCTATCGTAGATGAGCTTGGACCCAGCGAAGCCCACTGTGTTTCTGGGTGTTGTTGATAAATGGCTTTCACTTTGCATATTAGAGTTTTAACTTGCGCTTACAGATGTAGCGACAAACTGTAGTTACTGACATTGGTTTTCTGAAGTATTCCTGAGCCTATGTGGTGATATTCTTTACACACTGATGTCGCTTTTTGATGCAGTACCGCTGAGGGATCAAAGGTCACAGGCTTTGCCGCTTACGTGCAGTGATTTCTCCAGATTCTCTGAACCTTTTGATGATATTACATACTTTAGGTGGTGAAATCCCTAAATTCCTTGCAGTATTTCGTTGAGAAATGTTGTTCTTGATCTGATGGATAATTTGCTCATGCATTTAAAGTAACTTAAAAGTTAAAGTACCAATGATTGTCACACACACAGAAGGTGTGGTGAAATGTGTCCTCTGCATTCGACCCATCCCCTTAATCACCCCATGGGAAGTGAGGGGAGCAGTGGGCAGCAGCGGTGCCGCGCCCAGGAATAATTTATGGTGATTCAACCCCCAATTCCAACCCTTGATGCTGAGTGTCAAGCAGGGAGGTAATGGGTCCCATTTTTTATAGTCTTTGGTATGACTCGGCCGGGGTTTGAACTCCCAACCTACCGATCTGAGGGCGGAGACTCCAACAACTAAGCCATTGAGTAGGTTCACTAGGCCACTGAGTAGGTTATTTGTTTTTTTGTTGTTCACAAAGTGGTGTTTGTGAATGACTGAGCATTATATCCAACCATGGCACCCACCTGTTCCCATTTAGCCTGCAGCGAAGCAGGGTGTTGCCAGGACAGGTCTCGAATTCAGCGACAGGTGCGTAGACGGCCCACCTGGGCCTTTTTATCTGATCACCTGTCGCTATGTTATAAGCAGCAGCCAGGAGGAGAGACGGGCTTGGGGCTAGGAACCAGAGCGCGAGCGAGAACGAAAGAGAAAAAGACAATTGCTGGAAAGCAACTGAGAGACTTATTGAAAAATAAAACAATATTGTAACCCTGAAACTGGCTCTCATGTCAGTGCTTGGTGGTCTGAAGAACCCCCTGGAAGGCAAGCCCCACACTAACCAATAATAAATAAACAACTTCTTACCAACTTCTTGAACATAAAAATGCATGACAATATTTTATATTTTGAACGTTATTTTTAACACTGTGATTACAAGTGGAATTATTCATTATTTATCGTGTTAAGCAATGTCAGCTCAGATTCATCCGAGAGCCAGATGCAGTCATCAAAAGAGCCAGATCTGGCTCGCGAGCCATAGGTATCCTACCCCTGAGTTAGAGCTTTGAATGGTTGACCAAATATTTATTTTCCACCATTATTTACAAAAAAAATATTTAAAATTCTTACAATGTGAGTTCCTGGATTTTTTTTTCACATTCTGTCTCTCACAGTTGAAGTGTACCTATGATGGAAATTACAGACCTCTGTCATCATTTTAAGTGGGAGAACTTGCACCATCGGTGGCTGACTAAATACTTTTTCACCCCAATATATAATGTACAGGGCTTCACGGTGGCAGAGAGGTTAGTGCGTCTGCCTCACAATACGAAGTTCCTGCAGTCCTGGGTTCAAATCCAGGCTCGGGATCTTTCTGTGTGGAGTTTGCATGTTCTCCCTGTGACTGCGTGGGTTCCCTCCGGGTACTCCGGCTTCCTCCCACTTCCAAAGTGGTTGATTGGCAACACTAAATTGGCCCTAGTGTGTGAATGTGAGTGTGAATGTTGTCTGTCTATCTGTGTTGGCCCTGCGAGGAGGTGGCGACCTGTCCAGGGTGTACCCTGCCTTCCGCCCGATTGTAGCTGAGATAGGCGCCAGCGACCCCGAAAGGGAATAAGCGGTAGAAAATGGATGGAAGGGATGGATGGATATCATGTACTAAGACATGCCATCATTTCAAAGTACGGTGTCATTTTTATGCTTATCCAAGCTCAAAGCAGAGAAAACACTCATCTCCCAGTCTATTTTGTCTCCTTTGTTTATGGGCCAGGGTTACAATGGCTTTGAAACAGGTTGAAAAGTAATCTCAGATGTTGTGCAGTGATTAGTCCTCTTTCTTGCAGCTGGGAAAGACTCTTGCACTGCCTCTGAATGGAGACGGGGGGGGGGGGGGGGGTTGCAGGTTTGGGGGTGACTGCAGGCGTGGGTTGGTATCAGAGTGGGTGTGGGTCTCTTCTTTTGTAGCCTGCACTTCTCTCCTTCACCACAGAAAGGGGAAAGGGGCTGAGGCAGCTGTCACTTAACATGTGAATGTTTCGAGGGTGGCCCAAAGGGGGGTGTCTTTAGAAAAATCTTCCTTTTTTTTTTTTTTTTTGCCGCCCATGCACCCACCCTAGTTTTTAAGCTTTGCTCAAATCCAGGGGAGGGGCTTTGTCGAATGAGAAGGGGGAGAGGGAAGCTTAGTGAGGGTACAAGGGGGGCTCTTTGCCCACCGGCCAACCTGGTGCAGCAGGAGCAACCTGAGCAGCATCCGAGGCTGCGAGGATGACATCACCTTGTTGTCGGACGCACCTTTGACCTCCATGTATGAGCTGCTGTTGGCAGAGAGCTGTGGGAGTTCAACTCAACCGTTGGAATACATTGTGTCCGTTTTGGGCGCACCATCCCATCAGCGGCGCTAACAAGGAAGGAATTCCTCTATCTCGGCTCCCACAACAAAGAAGAAAGGGAGAGGAGGCGAGCCCGTGGGAGGAGAGGGGAGGGGAGAGGAGGAGGACATTGTTTCCCTGTGACTGTGGGCAACCAAAAAAAGCATGAGTTATCAGGACATGTGTGCGCTCGTGTTTAGAAAGTGTGTTTTTTATGTGAGCATGTGTGTGTCGAAGGGAGTATTGATGTGTTTGTGTGTGCACAGTCCTTAGTTTGGGGATGTTGGATCTGGGAGGCTCACTCAAAAGATGCTCAAACAAAGGTTTTTTTTTTTTTTTTTTTTTTTCTTCCTATTTGAATGCTGAATGGTGACTGGCTGGATTCCTTTACTCATGCTGTCGGTCCCGGCTTTAGGGTAAGTGTAGTTCACGTTAAGCGCCAAAAGTCCCAGTGAGGGAAATATTGGCAAGGAGGATGTTTGTGTTTGGACTTGGCTGCTCAAGTGGAATTGTGACTGATGGATTTTCGGTTCTGAATGAAAAAAAACAATTGCATCGTTCCTGCTAAACCATCGGAGTGTATTGATTTGTGTAATGTAAGTATGCATATATATATATAGATATATATATAGATATATATATACCATTAATTAGTTGCTTATTAACATGCAAATCAGTAACATATTGGCTCTTAATTACTCATTATTAAGTAATTAGTAATGCCTTATTCTGCATGGCCTTATTATACAAATAACCTTAACCCTAACACTAACCAAATAACTCTAAATTAAGTCTTTGCTACTTACGATATGTTCCCCTAGTGTCCGAATAACTCTTCATTAAGTCGTTTTTACTTACAATATGTTCCTCATACTAAAGTGTTACCATATATTTTTTCAAATAGTCTTATCAGTTTCCTGATTAATCCTGTTTAACATTTTGTTTGAATAAATGTGATGTGTCTTTATAAGAGGAGAACTTGCGGCCTTGTATCAATTCCATCCTACTATATGAGTCTCAAGGGTAACCACGTTGCTACTGTATATGCTTGTTAAGGGACCACTACCATGATTGCTACTTTAAGACCTCACTTAACCCCGAGTGCCAAAACATAGGGCTGTATTGTTGTGATTGATGATTATTACTCTCCTGCTAATTGCATTTCTCTCAATATGGTGCTTTGCCAAATATAAAATGCTAGTTAACAATTGTATCATGAAAACGGCCCGAGATAATAGACTAATATGGAAAAGCAAATCCAGTGTTTCCCCATAAAAATATCAGCTGATCTGAATTATGGCAAACCTCTGAAAAGGTTAAGTGATAGGATGGTTAGGTCATCACAATATAAATTAAATGGATGAGTGGTTCTTTAGCTCTCTGATCCTCTCTGGTTGAGGGTAAACAAAGACAGGGGTGTATTATATGCAGGCTCAATGATTAGTTTTTCTTTTGGTTTGTGTTTTGATAGAAATGTAGGTCATGTCGATAACAGCGAAATACCCTCAAAAATCGCACAATTTTTTCGATCACATTCTAAATAATGGACAGCATACGTTTTGATTATACGTCCGTGTATTTTTATGTAGAGGCAAATAAGTAGAATAGCAAATGACCACGAAATAGTAGTAATACCAGACAGCACACCCCCCTATCCTGGATTCAGACATGGCCACAGACACTCTGTCGGCCCCCAAAGACTCTCGGCTGAGTAGTGATGTGAGCTAACTGGGTAATCATTGATCTCGAAGCTGGGGCTTTGTCTGGGCCACCACTCTCTGATCTTACTCAATACTCCCCTGTGGGTTCTTTCAATGAATCATCTGCTGTGCCCAGACATACACGATAAGTCATTATTAATGCACATGCAGGCATCATATCAAGATGGGTCCTATTTACATTGTCATTTATTTAAAAGCCATGCCTAGTTTTCCAGTGGCAACAGACTGTTTGTGTCCCCAAAAAGAATCCGACATATTATTACACTCAGGGCTGTAACTCAGATTAGAGAAATGCCGAGGTCAAAATGTTGTCCATTTGGGGTTAAGGGCTCAAATTACGGGTATCCAAGCACCATATGAATAATGTTACCTTGAGCAACACAATGAATAATGCACTTTTGTTCATTACTATCCTGAAGTTTAGCGTATCAAATAATGTTAACATCATTAAACCATAAGTTTAAAAACTTTACTTCATCTACAAGTCCAACATGGATTTGATACCGACAGTGTTTAACATACATTTTATTCAAGTGAAATCAAAATTAATTACTTCAGTGTAATCTAATGTCGGGTTGTACGGTATACCGGAACTAGTAAAGTACCGCGATACTAATGAATCATAAACGGTACTATGCCGCCTCTAAAAAGTACCAGCTCCTTTTTAAACAAAAAATATATTAATGGGCACGTCGTGACATTGATAGTTTTACAAGCAGGGGAGCATGTTCGGCAGCGCACAATTACGGAGTACTTACAAGCAGACACAGTGTGTAGACAGAAAAGGGACAATTTACTCATTTTGGCTCTAAAACTAACGATAAAGGTGAAGCTAGCTAGCTAGCTAGCGACTAACGTCCATCCACAGTCGGCAGTGTTTTAGCTACTTCTAAATCACTAATCCTCGCCTCCATAGCGACAAATAAAGTAAGTTTCCTACATGTATCATGCCTGCAGGATGAGGAAGAGCTAAACATGCTTCAGTGGGATGCAATAGCTCACCGCTATCTACAAGCTAGCGCTCCTCACTGTAAACAAATGCCATGGGTGGATCTGCACCTGACATCCACTGTAATGACAATAAGTTAAATAGCTTATTTAGTCGATACTCCAATGTTTATACGACATCAATATTTTTTTATCATCACAAAATATTTTATTTGATAATTTCTATTATGTTTATAAACTCAGGAAATATGTCCCTGGACACATGAAGACTTTATTTATGACCAATGTATGATCGTGTAACTACTTGGTATCGAATCGATACCCACATTTGTGGTATCATCCAAAACTAATGTTAAGCATTCAAACAAAACAAGAGTACGGCTTTATTACATTTTAACATAAATGTAGATGGAATGTGTTAAAACAGGAAGTAAGCAGATATTAACAGTAAATGAACAAGTAGTTTAATAATGCATGTTTTACCGCTTGTCCCTCATATTTTTGACGGAATAAATTAATAACATATGACACAAAATAAATGAATACATCAGCAGCCAAATTAAGAGCCTTTGTTTCATCATCATCATCAGCCGTTGTCAGTCCACTGCTGGACGAAAGCCTCAGCATGTTTCTGCCATTTGGCGTACTTTTCATGCTGGTTATTAGCCTACACCTTCCACGCTGGCTCGGTGCGGGTTATATCAGAGATCCTTCTCCGAGACTAATTGCCTTACTGGGCTGTTGAACTTAGTCTGTCCTGTTGGTTGTCCGCGCCCCAATTACCCAGGGACCCGCTCAGCTTTATGGCGCTGACCGCCCGCCCGTCACAAGAGAAGGTGCAAACGGTTCTTTGTGTGCATTTTATAGACGTTAGATTGGGACTCACTAACCCCACACAACCTCCCATTTCATGCCTGGATGTAGTTTAACGTCATACCCAGGACCTTTGTTTGCTGACTACTAAAAGACAAGTTGTTTAGTATGTTCACTATTTTATTTAAGGACACAATTGTTGTTTGAAGATACGTATGTTTAATGTACAGTAAGATTTTTTATTAAAGCCAATAATGCCTTTTTTTGTGTGTCCCTTTCTTTAAAAAAGTATTTTAAAGTATCGAATTACATTTTGGTACCTGTACCAAAATATTAGTAACGGGACAACCCTAATCTAATGTTAACATTATTTTGACAACACATTTCAGATGGAATGATGTTTAAAGTAAAAGTGGACTTCATTCCCTTGCATTGTTGTCTGGAGTTGGAGCGGGCTGCGCATGACCAAAGATTATAAATAAATGATAAATGGGTTGTACTTGTATAGCGCTTTTCTACCTTCAAGGTACTCAAAGCACTTTGACACTACTTCCACATTTACCCATTCACACACATTCACACACTGATGGAGGGAGCTGCCATGCAAGGCGCCAACCAGCACCCATCAGGAGCAAGGGTGAAGTGTCTTGCTCAGGACACAACGGACGTGACGAGGTTGGTACGAGGTGGTATTTGAACCAGGGACCCTTGAGTTACGCACAGCCACTCTCCCACTGCGCCACGTATATTGTATATTGAGAGAGGATGATGAACCCAGGGTGATGAAAAGTGCAGACTAAGTATGGCGGTATAGCTCGGTTGGTGTAGCGGCCGTGCCAGCAACTTGAGGGTTCCAGGTTCGAACCCCGCTTCCGCCATCCTAGTCACTGTGATTGTGTCCTTGGGCAAGACACTTTACCCACCTGCTCCCAGTGCCACCCACACTGGTTTAAAATGTAACTTAGATCAGTGGTTCTCAAATGGGGGTACGTTAAGTGGGATTTTTTCAAAGTATTCTAAAAATAGCAACAAGTCAAAAATCCTTTATAAATATATTTTTTGAATAATACTTCAACAAAATGTGAATTTAATTTCATTAACTGTAAAAAGATATGCAACAATGCAATATTTAGTGTTGACAGCTAGATTTTTTGGTGGACATGTTCCAGAAATATTGACGTTAAAGATTTCTTTTTTTGTGAAGAAATGTTTAGAATTAAGTTCATGAATCCAGATGGATCTCTATTACAATCCCCAAAGAGGGCACTTTAAGTTGATGATTACTTCTATGTGTAGAAATCTTTATTTACAATTGAATCACTTGTTTATTTTTCAACAAGTTTTTAGTTATTTTTATACCTTTTTTTCCAAATAGTTCGAGAAAGACCACTACAAATGAGCAATATTTTGCACTCTTATACAATTTAATAAATCAGAAACTGATGACATAGTGCTGTATTTTACTTCTTTATCTCTTTTTTTCAGCCAAAAATGCTTTGCTCCGATTAGGGGGTACTTGAATTAAAAAAATGTTCACAGGGGGTACATGATGACTGAAAAAAGGTTGAGAACCACTGACCTAGATATTGGGTTTCACTATGTAAAAGCGTTTTGAGTCACTTGAGAAAAGTGCTATATAGATATAATTCACTTCATTTCACATCACTAAGTATAGTAGCTGTCAGTCATAATATATTTTTTTTGTCTCTGAAAAAAATACAGAGGAAAGGATTCAGAGGATTCTTCAACCGTCATTGCTTTAATAATAAAATGAACATGCTTTTAAAAAAGAATGCCGAAAAAGCACGATCAATCAAGGGATGGCTGTTTATTCAAATCATCAACTACACACAGATAAACAGACAGTTCCTCTTTCTCTCCCATTTGTTCAACCAAATTGCACCCCCGCTACTTTAGTCAGCAAGCATGACCGAAAGTGACCTCTAGAGTTCTGAATGGGGCCAGGCACAATGGGACGACCCCGTTGCAACAGGAATCCTCCCTGGGATCTCACTTCAGCTCCTCGACACAGACATAATTGAAATTACCTCTAACCTCTCTTCAAATACTGAGCAAAACAGAGAGACTAACTCAGAAAACATATACTTTTTTTTTGTTAATTACATTAAAAAAATGTTGGAATATATCGATGCTGTTTAGGGTCAATCAACTACTAATTAATTTCAGAACAAAACCGGGCCAGTTGTATCCATAGCTTCAGCTTGAATCAACAGGCATCCAAAGCAGCTCATTGGTGCCTCTCACGAGAAAATAAATGCGATTTCTGTATTTTTCATGGTTGTCATATTTAATTGGCTTCCTAATGGGTTGCTTTGAACTGGTCTTGGCTGAAATCATAGATTGAGTTGGATCTTTGCCACTGTGTCTTCATGCCAGCATCAACAGTGGGATCCTTGACAAGCCTGTCACATGGATTTATAAGACCAGAATATTTTAGCCGCGGATGTAAGTTCGAGCATGTGTGTTTGTGGTCTAAATGAAAACAAAAGACACAGGCAACATCGGGGGCCAAGTATTTCCGTTAAGGTTCCCTCCTGGCCAAGAAGTAGGTGTTGTTAGCAAACCGAACTGCAAAGAGACTGGTTGTATTTTACTGTGGCATGTAGTATCTTGAAAGAGCAGTGTATTTTTGATTGATGACTTATTCATATTCTTATTTTAGGTAGCTAAAGGAGATTCTGCATGCATGGCCAAGGGCTCTTACCTCACTTATTACCCCACTAGCCTGTGGGCTGAAGGATTATGGGTAACCTCATAAGCCGGCCCAGCTGCCTAGGCCAAAAGTCTAAGCACGTGAGGTCAGATGAAGCCTTTCTGAAGGGGTGTTACCAACGGCGAAAAGTGTCGCAGTCTCCTGATCAACATGCACAAGAAAAGACCAAGAAAAGTGGGGAGTACAGAGACCAAGAGGCACAAGAACTGGATCACAAGCGAGAGGAAGGGGCTCATACACCCATTTCTGAAAAGCCTCTCCACAGTTCCCCAGCCTCCACAATCAGGAGTACCAGTACTTTGGATAATGCATGGCAGAGCACCCCTTCCCCGATAAAAACATCCCGTAATGGCACACTTACAAGGAGGACGGTGCCCCCGGAGTTTGCTAGATCCCCCTTGACTTATTCTGACAAGACTGCAGCAGAGAAAAGGGCCAGCTTTCAGATGAGAGATTCCAGAGAAGGGAGTCCGTGGTCGTGGAAGACTTTGGCATCAAGGGAAGTAACAGAAGTGACAGAGGTGACGGAAACTGTTGTAACGGAAATTGTGGAAGTGACGCAGTATCCAACGGGCGATAAGGGAGGGGACCCCATTGTCACAAGAACTGTGAGAGTCCTGAATGGAGTTGCTGAGGAACTTGCTGAGGTTGACAAAATCCTTCTAACCATACCAAATCTCACATTTCCATCCATTTAATCTCTTCTTTTATTTTTCAATCTACCATTCTGCTTCTTCTTAATGCCTGTCCTTGATATTAAGTCCTAATTGCATATTTACCTTCTAATTCTATACACAATTATGCGACCTTGTATACATTACAGTTCCAAAGTGATGGGCACTCAAGCTCAGACCAAGATTCATGTCTGGAAAAATGGAGGGTATGTTTTATCCTCTATCATATAAGGCTCAAACATATCAGATTTTTCTTTCCTGTGTTCGTGTCCTTGTATTGATGTGGCATATATGTTCTGATGGTCTTCCAAAGGGCACCAAGGCTCCATTGGCCCTGAGAGACATATCAACAGACACCGAGACATTCCTCCAAAACCTGGAAGCATTGCTCACATGGGTGTGTGAGATAGAGGAGCTGACAGCAAATCAAAAACCTCCATCTTCAGAAGTCAAAGTGGTCAAAGCACAGCTTCAGGAACAACGGGTATGTTTCTTATCATTAATATCACATCACCTCATTTCAAGCTCTTAAATAACTACATAGAGGCAATGTATAGTATGGAAATAAAACAAAATGGTTTTGCAATGAAAAAGCTTAAGGGGGAACATCATCACAATTTCAAAAGAGTTAAAACCAATAAAAATCAGTTCCCAGTGGCTTATTTTATTTTTCTGAGTTTTTTTCAAAATTGTACCCATCCCGGAATATCCCGAAAAAAAGGCTTTAAAGTGCCTGATTTTCGCTATCTGTGAAGCCACCGTCCATTTTCCTGTGACGTCATCCAGTTATGCCAATAAAAACAAACGGATAGCACAACAAGATATAGCGACATTAGCTCGGATTCAGACTCGGATTTCAGCGGCTTAAGCGATTCAACAGATTACTCATGTATTGAAACGGATGGTTGGAGTGTGGAGGCAGACAGCGAAAACGAAATTGAAAAAGAAACTAAAGCTATTGAGCGAATAGCTATTGACGCTATTCGGCCATGTTTGCCTTAGCATCGCCGGTAAAATGTGCGGACCAAACGTTCGGGACTTTCGCATCTTGTGACTCTGGATCAACTTAAATCCGTCGATTGGTAAGTGTTTGTTTGGTATTAAATGTGGGTGGAGGGAAACGCTGGATGCATATATAGCTACAAATGTACATACAGCTAGCCTAAATAGCATGTTAGCATCGATTAGCTGGCAGTCATGCTGCGCACAAATATATCTGATTAGCATATAAGTCAATAACATCAACAATACTCACCTTAGTGATTTCGTTGACTTTATCGTTGGAAATGCATCTGCAGGTTATCCATACATCTCTGTGCCATGTCTGCCTTAGCATCGCCGGTAAAATGTGCAGACACTCCGGCACATTCAATGGGGGTCTGGTGGCAGATTTCTTTGACTTTATTGTTGGAAATGCATCTGCTTTGAGTGTCGCAGGATATCCGCACAATCTTGCCATCTCTGAAGTAGCATAGCTTTTGTCGGTAAAGTTTGCGTAACAAACGACTGACCATTTCGTCGGCTTTCCCCACACCCTCGTATTTTGAACAAATTTCGTCCAATTTCTTGCCACTTTCGCATCTTTGGGCCAGTGGTGCAACTTGAATCCCTCCCTGTTAGTGTTGTTACACCCTCCGACAACACACCGATGAGGTATGATGTCTCCAAGGTACGGAAAACAGTCGAAAAAACTGAAAATAACAGAGCTGAAACCCGGTGTTTGTAATGTGTTTGAGAAAATGGCAGCTTTATTACCTATGTGACGTCACGTTCTAACGTCATCGCTCCGAGACGTCAGAACCTCGTTTAATTCGCCAAAATTCACCCATTTAGAATTCGGAAATTGGTTAAAAAAAACATATGTTCTTTTTTCTGCAGCATCAAGGTATATATTGATGCTTACATAGGTCTGGTGATAATGTTCCCCCTTAAGGTTGGATTCCTGTTAAAAAGACTGCTTTGTTGAAAAGTGAATGGTAGCTTTTGTGGCCACAATCAGCTCTTGTAGTTTTAGTGAACAAAACAGCCAGGTTTCTCACCTTTCCGCCGTAGCCTCAGTTATTGTGAATTATTTGGCTGAGGTGTAACCTGCCTGACTGTGAACAATGTTCGCTTGACACATGAGAAGGCCAGACTGATAAAAAAGGTAGTAAAACAAAACAACATCGTTTTGAAAATGAATTTCCCTGGAATAAACTGTCAAAAACAGTTATCATGAATTCAAGCTATTTTGCAACTGTCTCTGTATGAATGATTGAATCAGCTTTTACAGTAAGAGTCACAGTCAACGTGATAATAACGAGTTGACAAAAATTTCCTTCACAGGCAACATTTTTCTGCGATTAACATGCATTCTGGGGCATCATCCGTGCATACAATAACGATGGAAAAGCAGCAGCGTTCCCGCTCATGTTGCGTCACAGGAATGAATAGCAACCAAAAATAGGCAAATACATTTACTGAATGGAAAGTTTAGCTTTGAAGCAGAGCTTCTTTTTTTCTTAAAGTCGCTGACAAAGTCTGTAAGTTGTAGGTTGTGGTTTATACTGCGCGTCTTTGAGTGTGTGGTTGCTTATATGGGCTTGCTTTTCAGTCCCCACTATATAGCAAAACACGACTTCACCGATAGGTAGTTTATCTACAAACTTTGTACACAATATTTCCTGGTTATATATATTTGGATATATATGTTTATATATGTATGTAAATGTATGTATACAGGCTTCACGGTGGCAGAAGGGTTAGTGCATCTGCCTCACAATACGAAGGTCCTGCAGTCCTGGGTTCAAATCCAGGCTCGGGATCTTTCTGTGTGGAGTTTGCATGTCCTCCCCGTGAATGCGTGGGTTCCCTCCGGGTACTCCGGCTTCCTCCCACTTCCAAAGACATGCACCTGGGGATAGGTTGATTGGCAACTCTAAATTGGCCCTAGTGTGTGAATGTGAGTGTGAATGTTGTCTGTCTATCTGTGTTGGCCCTGCGATGAGTTGGCGACTTGTCCAGGGTGTACCCCGCCTTCCGCCCGATTGTAGCTCAGATAGGCGCCAGCGCCCCCCGTGACCCCAAAAAAGGGAATAAGCGGTAGAAAATGGATGTATATATACATATATATGTATATATATATATATATATATATATATATATATATATATATATATATGTGTATATATGTATGTATACAAATATATACATAAATGTGTGTGTGTGTGTGTGTGTGTGTGTGTGTGTGTGTGTTGTGCTTTGATAGAGGAATTCACTGCTGCATTATATGCAAATGACCTTGGCTTTATCTTATTTCCTGTTGAGGTGCATTGTTAAAGTGACAACTGCCACCTGTTGGCGTTTCCTCATTCTTCTTTGCAAGATAACCATCATGATAAAGGATAAAGGAACATGTGCGCTTAAAAATGAATTGCATGATTAATCGCTGTTTGCACATGACCATTGCAATATTTTTTTTATGATTAATCCCCTGCGTTCATTTGTTCAATTTTATAATGGGGAAAAAAAGGGAGAGGATTTTTCCTCTTCTTTTTGTGTCTATTTTGTGTTGAGCCGATAAAAAAAAGGATAATATGTGATAAACAAACATTTGCATAAACCAAACAAAGACACAGTTTGGGTGTACATTATAATAAAGTACACTTATTAAAGCAAAAAATATATATTTGTGATTTTTCACGATTAATTGTGAGTAAAAACTATTTAATCATGATTCAATAATTTATTTGTTTGACAGCCCTTAATAAATATATAATGGGACACATCACAAATCATTCCACTTATAGACTACACATAATGCCTTTTAGCTTCTGCAACGCCTCCTGAAAGACAGATGGAAAAGTATAGATACTATGTTGTGCGAGGGTCCTCGGCTCGTGGAGGCCCACCCAGGGGAGGAGGGGGAGCAGGCAAAGGTCAAGCTCTCTGCTCTCAAACACAAGTGGGAGTCCTTACACCAAGTGGCAGAGCAAAGGTCAGACACTTTTATAGTCAGTGCTACGTTTCTATTTGGTAGCACAATTTTTATTTACTGATGATGTGCAATTTATTCCTCGTAGGAGGGTCAGTCTGGAGTGCATTTTACCCAGAGCCCAGCACTTCCAAGAAGGTGCAGACAATCTGCAGCTGTGGCTCATATCTGTGGAGCAGGTCCTCGCTGAACTACGTAACGCAGAGCGAGTGATGCTGCATCTCTCAGAAGCCACAGAGAGGGCAAAGGTTGGACATTTATCCAACGACTTTTGCATACGTCCGCTTGGTTTCTTTATATTTCTTTCAAGAAATGTGTATCATATGACATGCCACAATTCTTTTCAGGCTGTCGCTGATGAGATTCAAGTTAAAACTGCTGAGCTCGGAAAACTTCAGAACGCAGGCCATGATCTGATGGAAGTGATCTCAGGTAGAACCTCAGCACTAATGTAAAACAGAGTTCAAATGAAAAAAAAGTTCTTACCTAAGATATGTGGTCTCAATTTCAGAGGACGAGGGTCACCAGGTGCAAGGGAAGTTAGATGGCCTCCGTATCCGATGCTCTGTACTAAATCTGAGCAGCCTGGATGTACTTCAAAGGTTGGAACAAGCCCTGAAGGCCTCCAGCCGCTGTACATCCAGTCAGGAGGACCTTCACCTGTGGCTAGGCCGCATTGAGAGGGAGCTCCTGGGTTCAGCCGGGGCTCAGACACATGCCGGAGATGCAGTGCTGTGTGTCGCTGAAAGACAGAGGGTAAGATAAGTGTTGAAATGTTGGTTTCAAATAGTTTGACCCTGCTGTTGGTTGCATGGCTTATTTTGCATATTTTGCTAGCTATTATTTTCTAATCATATTCAATGGAATTTAGTCCATTAAACTTTAAAAATATCTTTGATTACATTACCGAATGTGTTTAGAAGATTAACCTGGTGAGTTAGTAGCTAATTGCTGCCAAAACACTAGCTCTCCCTTGCTAGCTAACACCACCGTTGACAACTCATCTGTAAGGAAAGTAGCAATTGACTCTTCTAAAAATTGCTTAATTACATTATTTATTTTGCACAGTTACTGTCAGTCTTTAACAATTATTGTTAAAAAAAATAAAAAAGGAAGCTAACAAGAGTTGTGGTTGCTCACTAAGACGACTCTCCAGAAAACACTGCCTCTAGTGTTTCGATGAAGAATTGCCCATCACACAGAAGACTAATAAAAGGATCAAAACAGTGTCAGAAGGGATAGTAGACTAGTGACTACACAGAAACAAATTACATGATTAAGAATGATATGTGCTTTCACGTCAGAGTCTTTTAAAGTCGGTAATGCTCCAAAAAAGTCGCTGGTTGCTTTTAAAAAAAATTATCACAACATGGGTATACATACTTGCTCAATATAGCGACAATGTTTCTAAATTGGCAGTACTAGTTAATCAAGCAAGATGAGTTTAAGCATGTATGAAGTCAATGACTTAAAACAGTCAAACTAGCAGCTGAACGTAACACTAAATAATTTCTTCAAAGCACAGGAAGTTTTCCCAATTCACTGATCAATAGTTTTTTTCAGTTTCTGACGGTCGGACTGACTTTAAAATACGATTACTTTTTTTAAATTTTACCAGCAGTTAGCCCAACTCTTCTGTTTCCACCGTGCGCCTATTTAAAAGACTCACTTTATCATTGAGATACTTTCACAATAGAGATATGTTTCTAATTTTTCAGTCAGTAAATATGTAATTTGTTAATCATGCTATACCTTTTTATATCTAATAGCTGGAACAGGCTTTGGTAAAGGA
The DNA here is from genome assembly GCF_033978795.1 of Nerophis ophidion. Lineage (NCBI taxonomy): Eukaryota > Metazoa > Chordata > Actinopteri > Syngnathiformes > Syngnathidae > Nerophis > Nerophis ophidion. The sequence goes on along the minus strand of NC_084621.1, from coordinate 59,899,655 downwards.
GGTGACTTGGTTCAAAGACACAGCACTAAGACTTGAAAAGCTGAAAACTGTACATCTGGATCCACAGCTCATATCGGATCAACTCAATGAGCAGAAGGTCTGTGAACAGAAAAATGCTATTTGTTTTTGGGTTGGAACACTGAATTAAATAAAGTCTGTCTCTTGAATAGATTTTGGCTGTGGAGATCCTCCAACACAGGTTTAACATTGAGAAGATGGTTAAGATTTCTGAAATCTTGCAAACATATAGTGATGAAGGCGAGGCACCCAATCTGCAGGTATTCTCTTTATTACCGGTCCGTATAAGTTATACTTTGAGTTAAACGGCAAATATTCTATGATACATGTTATTTCCTCTCTCCATGCAGACACCATTAGATGCCTTACAGGAGCAATGCTTCACCACCTCAGCCACTAATTCCCATGTGGTTCTACAGCTTGAGCATGCTCTGTCACTACTTGCCCAGTTTTCAGAGGGCCATGCTGAGGTGTCACCCTGGTTAGAAGAAACAAAAAGCCTCGTCGGGCAACTCTCACTCAGCACAATTAGCTATGAAGCATTCCGCGAAAAACAAGACCTTTTACAGGTAAAATAAACCTCCTGCATCAATGCATTCTAGGTGGTTTTTTTGCAACTAATTTTGTTTCTTTTAACATCGAATGGTTGAACTCACTTGAGTCACCTTAAACCGTTGTTCACCCCATGCTTAGGGTCTGAGGGAGTCTATAGCAGAGCATAGACCCTTGATCTCACGCCTATGCTCCTTGGCAAAACGCCTGTCAGAGCTTAATCCAATTCAAGGAGAGGGATTTTGTCATCTGGCTACGGATGCTGAGGAGCGACACCAAGAAATCAGAAACCGTGTCAGGGAGAATGCCAGTATTCTCGAAGAGTCCTTACCCAGATTCACTCAGGTGGGACTTGTTACCTTTGGTATAGTTATTTGATCAGCTCAATGTATTGTCCCTATATCATCCTCATTCATCCAAGTCTTTGTATTCTCAGGGCATTGACTTGATTGCAACTGGACTGGTCATGGTGTCTTAGAAGACTTTTCGCATTTCATGCAAGCATGCTTCATCAGTTCATTCTAAAAGACTAGATAAGACAGCTGGAGTCTCGGACTCTGAGGACAGTTCATTTGCGACCGATTCATTGCCCTGAGAATCTAGTGGTTATCTGTCTATATGTGTTCTGTGATTGATAGAACCTGTTACATCAACTTGTTACTTTAACGTGTCACCTGTCACAATGAAGACAAATCTATTTCCAAATTAATATACAGTGGGTTCAGTCACTTTTGTGGTTGACTCACTTGACTTAGTATGTAAATTATGTGACCTGTCACGGCCGGGAGCTAATCCAGGGTATACTCTGCCTTTTGCCTGACATTAGCTAGGATAGGCTGGGCAATGGCCTTTGAAACAAATTAAAAATGTCTAAAAAAAAAATGGAAAGAAAAACCAATACAGTTTGTCAATTGGACTAAACAATACAGCTTGTTCCTGTTTGTGCAGCTGAACGAGAGAATGATTCTCCTCAGAGAAAGGCTTGACCGCCTGCGCAGTCGAATCCAAACTCCGACATCGCTTCAAGGTTTGACAGCAAGGATTCAAGAGCAGCTACAAGACAACAAGCACACATTGGCCGAACTCTCCAAGTTGGAACTCAGCCTCAGCAATGTCAAGACACAGACGGATGACTTGCTGGCTAACACACAGGCAACTGGGGACACGTCCATTGGCACAGGTGTCAATATCTTTTTTGAATGTAACCTTTTTACAGATAATAACGCCCTAATATCTCATACGTTCATGCACTGTTATGTATATTCATCATTCAGTAATGGTGCTGCTCTTTCTTCTTCTTCTTCCTTGCAATACCAGTAATCCAGGAGCAAGTGACCAGCTTTTCCCAGCTGTTGTCTGAGACACATACTGAGGTTCAAGAGAAGGAAAAGTGGCTGCTGAAACTGCTGGATCTTTCCATGAAGTTTTGGAATGATATTGCCAATGTCACATCAGCTTTAAATGAAGCTCAGCAGGCAGTTTTGGATCTCAATACAAGTCAGACGGATACGGAAACAATTCGCCAGAGCCTGGAGACCATGCAGGTTGGTCTGGCATTTACATAGCCCCGCATTATAATAAATTATAGGTTTTAAAATAGACATCCTTGTTCTATCATTCACCTAATAGTCTGTCAGAGAGGATATTGACACTTTACAAGGAGATCTAGACACTCTTGGTGTTCTTGGAATGGACCTGATGTCAGCATGCGGGGACACAGACAAACCGGATGTTACAAAGAGTCTGGATGAAGTAAGTAATACATTGAAATATATAATTGTTGATGTTAGAATGAGAACAATGTATTTCACCTTTTTTCTTTAGCTTTATTGTGTGTGGAACATTTTGAACAAACTGTGGAATGACTGTCACAAGAAGCTGGAGGTGTCATTGCAGATGGCCATACATTATCAAGACACTATGCAGGTGTGTATCTAAATATCCATCCATCCATCCATCCATCCATCCATCCATCCATCCATCTTCTTCCGCTTATCCGAGGTCGGGTCGCGGGGGCAGCAGCCTAAGCAGGGAAGCCCAGACTTCCCTCTCCCCAGCCACTTCGTCTAGCTCTTCCCGGGGGATCCCGAGGCGTTCCCAGGCCAGCCGGGAGACATAGTCTTTCCAACGTGTCCTGGGTCTTCCCCGTGGCCTCCTACCGGTTGGACGTGCCCTAAACACCTCCCTCGGGAGGCGTTCGGGTGGCATCCTAACCAGATGCCCGAACCACCTCATCTGGCTCCTCTCGATGTGGAGGAGCAGCGGCTTTACTTTGAGTTCCTCCCGGATGACAGATCTTCTCACCCTATCTCTAAGGGAGAGCCCCGCCACACGGCGGAGGAAACTCATTTCGGCCGCTTGTACCCGTGATCTTATCCTTTCGGTCATGACCCAAAGCTCATGATCATAGGTGGTCATGAGCTGTCTGGAACTGTGGATCAGCTCTATACTCTCGGCAGGGTTCTTGAGGGTGCATGGGAGTTTGCCCAACCAGTCTACATGTGCTTTGTGGACTTGGAGAAGGCATTCGACCGTGTCCCTCGGGAAGTCCTGTGGGGAGTGCTCAGAGAGTATGGGGTATCGGACTGTCTTATTATGGCAGTCCGATCCCTGTACGATCAGTGTCAGAGCTTGGTCCGCATTGCTGGCAGTAAGTCGGACACGTTTCCAGTGAGGGTTGGACTCCGCCAAGGTTGCCCTTTGTCACCGATTCTGTTCATAACTTTTATGGACAGAATTTCTAGGCGCAGTCAAGGCGTTGAGGGGTTCCGGTTTGGTGGCCGCGGGATTAGGTCTCTGCTTTTTGCAGACGATGTGGTCCTGTTGGCTTCATCTGGCCGGGATCTTCAGCTCTCACTGGATCGGTTCGCAGCCGAGTGTGAAGCGGCCGGAATGAGAATCAGCACCTCCAAATCCGAGTCCATGGTTCTCTCCCGGAAAAGGGTGGAGTGCCATCTCCGGGTTGGGGAGGAGACCCTGCCCCAAGTGGATGAGTTCAAGTACCTAGGAGTCTTGTATCTAAATATGAGTTTTGATATCACGTACATTGTGCAATTCAGTGTCGCTGTTTGTGCACACCAATCAGTAGAAATTGGTTTTTCATATTTCTAATTAAAAAACATTATGAACTAGGGACTTTTTGAGTGGCTGAAATCTGCAGAGCTGAAATCAACTGAAGAGTTCATGGTTGGAACTGACCTGGAATCAGTCAAAGAGCAGCTTAGGGATCTTAAGGTAACATACCGATGTTATTGTATAAATTATTTTGATAATGTTCTTTTCCGTTTGCTATTTCAACTGACGCTCATAACCAGTTCTTTCATAAATGCATGTATTATCTTCAGGAATTCAAACGAGAACTTTACCAGAAGAAGATTGAAATAGAAAGCCAAAACCATCGCTTTGTGTGTCGACTGTCTCCTGGCTCAGAACGTCCATACTCGGTCTCACCACTTTGCGACTTTCGACTGCGTTGGGACAGTCTAGAGTCTGAGACTGTCAACAGACAGGTGAGTGTGTGCCCACAAATATAATATAGTCAATGAATAATTGTCGTCATGTTTGCCCAATATGAAAGTTATTATAACTGTCATACTTGATAATACACTGTTTTCCCTTGTTGTTCATTTTCTGCCACACATAATACTCTCTTATCAGACAGCTTTCTAAAATGTATTTCTGCTTGCAGCATCAATTAGAATGTGCGTTACTCGGACTGGGTCAGTTCCAGAACGCACTGGATGAGGTGCAATCATGGCTTGCCGGTACTGCTGAACAACTGCAGGGCAAGCAGCCAATTAGCATTGACCTGCAGGCTTGTGAAATAGAGCTGGCCAAACATAAGGTATGTTCCCTAAAACATGAAGTGAATTTTTTTTTCCCCCAGTTAAGCGGCTTTAATCAAAATGATAACAATCACCACCTATGATTTTCTTTTTTACAGGTTTTGCGAAATGATGTCCTTTCTCATGTTCGCACTGTGAAGTCCCTGAACCAGGCAGGCAAGGAGTTGCTGGAGGTTGGGTCTGGAGACTGTGTGCATGCTTCACAGTCTCGACTGGAGCAACTCAACGAAAGCTGGGAGTTTGTTCTCTGTGAGACGGAACGTTGTCAGCTGGAATTAGAAAACAGACTCAGTCAGGTAAAAGAAAAATCCCTCGTTATTTTCGTGACATTTCAATACAAGGCACGTTGACCTGTCTGTGTAATATGGCCTATATCCGTCCATCCATCCATTTTTTTTAAGCTAGTTCCTTTTGGGAGTAGAAAGGGGTGCTGGAGCCTATCTCAGCTGCACTCAGGCGGAAGGTGGGGTACACCCTGGATAAGTCACCACCTCATCGCAGGGCCAACACAGATAGACAGATTGATCAATATAGACATTGAAGTAGTTAGAAACAGAAGTGTTTCCCTTAATAAAATAAAAAGAGATGCACATTATCCCGTTTTACCGTAAGAATCATAACTAGTCTGTAAATATCAATGGATGCTATTGACAACTGCTTTCCACAGTCTGAGTCAATTGATGTCAGTTTGTTTGATCCGTCACCAATCAAACTCTTTGCCGTTTGACTCTTCTGGTAACTGTGCTACACATTTGCAGCAGCTCGCCAGCTACAGTTCATTTTTTTTACAGCAGTGGGTTTTTGTCTTTAAAAAAATACTGTAAGTATAAGGTTAGTTCAAAGCTGCAAGTGTCTATCACAATCATGAGTACATGCTAACGTTCAGTAGTAGTGCTGTAAGGCCAGCTTCCTTTTTAAATGTGTCATTGAACATATTTCATCTCTTCATAATATTATTAATTATACTGATTTAGGTTAAACACGATAGAGATATTTAAAACATACTAATGTTTGTTGTACGTTTGTATTATGTAAAGCTGGAAATAATCTGTAAAAAAAATATACAGGCCCATATATCGCATACATTTTGTTATTTTGCTTTTCAAACTTAATTATTGAACAGTATGTTCTCCTTGTATTGACATTACTGCCAACTTATTTTTGAGGGTATTTGCAACCCAATCAACATTTGCGGTATGGCTTATTGTAAGGGCACTTTTGTGGACAGAATTTTGTGGCATACTTTAGCCATCAAGAGACTGACTGGTCAGAGGCATTTCTGCTTGCTTTTTAAGGGAATGCTCTTTATTACATCAGTATCAGGAAACAATGACCCACCAGGAGCTCAACATTGAAAGGGAAATTACAGGAGGGTTATGACACAACGCCGTAACATCAAAGGCACGTCATCAAAAAGGGTTCATAAAAACAGAAGGGTTGTTGCTAAATGTAGGCAATTTAGCGCATTGAATGCACTCACAAAGAGCTAAGCACTAAACAATAACATCTACCTAATTGGTATGCGAGGTGAGGCATGATGGGAACAGGAAAGTCCTTCCCAAAGACATGTTGATATGCCAGTTTTGCACAAATGCACTAATATTTTTTGTTATGTGTTGATATTTTCCTCACAACTGAAAACGTTGGCATAACCCTATGTTTCTATTTGGTCCCAATATGTTTAGATTTTATCTTTAGGTGATATTAGGAAATCAAAATATCTGTAGATAAAAAGTAATTTTGTGATGATACTGTACATTGTACTTGGCTCCGGTAAATCCAAACGCAGAATACTGGCAAGCAGTCACCAATCAGACAGCACTTTCTTTTCATTCTTAGAAGTGCAAAACACATTTTTTGGTGTTCGAGCTCGCGGTACTACTATCGCCTGTGAATTGAACCTTGCGTCTGTGCTGGTCTAAATACTTGCTTATTTGAGAGAAAAAAAGAAACCTTGTGACCTTTGTGCCGCCTCGTGGTTACCATAAGTTGCAGCTGAGCCAGTTTGTACTAACAGGTGCAAGATATTACATTGGAGATTCAGGAACTCCTGCAGTGGCTGGACAACACAGATATCCGATTGTCGTCATCCATAACCGTGTGGGGTATGCCGGAGTCTGCCACTGAGAGACTTAATGCTCATGTTGTAAGTAAGACAAACTCTTGCGTGTTTGTATTTGGTACTAATTAAACCTCCTATTGCCCTACATTTCAATTTCTTCCTGAACAGGAGTTGTGCAATGAGATGGAGTCAAAGTGTCAAATGTACACAGATATGAAAAATGCCATCTGCAGAATGCTTGAAGACAGTAATGTTGTGCGAGGATCGAGTACAGAGCACAGCCTGTCAATCCTGGAACAAAGATGGACTTCTGTGTACAACAAAGTTCAGGAGCGAAAGGTTGATTTTCAGTTTCACCGCTTTAGCCATTCAATACAGCACTCCATCAAATATGTGTATATTGCTGTTCTTATAGGAAAAGCTTACAAAAGGCTTGATTCTGGCCAAGGAATTCCACAGGAACGTCAAGGACCTTCTCACTAAGATGACACAGTGTGATGAGTCTATCAGGGTCCTACCGACTCCCAGCTTCGTTCTGGAGACAGTTTGTAATCAACTGCAGGATCACAGAGTATGTTATGTTGTGCAAATACCAGAACTCAATGACCCCTGTTTGGGATGTAATCTCTATGTCTGTGTAATCTTTACAGACACTGTCTGGTGAGGTAAATGGTTATGGTGAGAAGAAAACCACGGTGGAGAATGCAGGCAGCAGACTTGCAGAACTTAGTAGGAAAGAAGACTGCGATGTTATCCATAACCTCATCATGACCGTCCAGGATCGGTACAAAAAACTACAGCAATGTATTTCAGACCGAGGCAAGATGCTGGACCAGGTCAAGAAGAATGTCAAACAGGTGACAATGATTTTCCACCCTCACTTACCGTATTTTTCGGAGTATAAGTCGCTCCGGAGTATAAGTCGCACCTGCCGTAAAAGCATAATAAAAAAGTAAAAAAACATATATAAGTCGCACTGGAGTATAAGTCGCATTTTTTGAGGGAATTTATTTGATAAAACTCAACACCAAAAATATACATTTGAAAGGTAATTTAAATAATAATGAACAAGAGGCTGAATAAGTGTACGTTATATGACGCATAAATAACCAACTGAGAAGGTGCCTGGTATGTTAACCTAACATATTATTGTAAGAGTCATTCAAATAACTATAGCATATAGAACATGCTACACGTTTGACAAACAATCTGTCACTCCTAATCGCTAAATCCGATGAAATCTTATACGTCTAGTCTTTTATCTGAATGAGCTAAATGATATTATTTGATATTTTACGGTAATGTGTTAATAATTTCACACATAAGTCGCTCCTGAGTATAACTATGAAAAAAACTGCGACTTATAGTCCGAAAAATACGGTATATGCACCTTGACTAAGAATTCAAGATATTTTTTTTTCAGTTTGATAAACTCTGGCATCTCCTGGTGGAGTGGTTGACAGAAGTAGAAGGGACCTTAGACATACACAAAGAGATTGCACCATCACATGAGGAGATTAAACAGCAGCTAATCGAGCAGAAGGTACATCCGGCGTCACAGCTTTATATTTGTTCGTGTTGGGTTATCACCAGATTTGTTTTTAGGAGTTCCAGAAACTCCTGAGATCCAAAAGACCCATGTATGAGGCCGCGCTGAAAAGTGGCCGCAACCTTCATGAAAGCGCTCAGAGCAGCCATGACAAACAGCACCTGAAAAACCTGATGTCTGAACTCAAAGACACCTGGGACACTGTCAGTGGAAAGTCTATGGAGAGGTACAGTGTTCTGGTAATGTCGGAAGAATCACATTATTTTCTACCAATTTTGTGTAATTCTATTTTTTATCCTGCAGACAACATAAACTGGAGGAAGCCTTGCTGTTCTCGGGGAGATTCACTGATGCTCTACAGGCACTAAATGACTGGTTGTATAGAGCTGAGCCCCACTTGGCTGAGGATGTCCCTGTCAGTGGAGACAAAGACACAGTCAACAATCTGATAGACACACACAAGGTGGGGTTCGTAATCAGGACTTTTACATTCCTCCTACAGTTTTTTTTGTTTTACATTGTACACAAATACGCTATAATTTGGCCTTTTTTTCGAAAGTGTTCAACTGTTCATTTACTAATTTTACTCTCCACCCCGAATTTGTCCAAACCATCTGCAAGCAATGCAGGGGTCACCCACTAATAATTTTTTTCAGAGAATGTACTACAGTGGTAACTCAACTTACAAACTTAATTGGTTGTGTGTCAGAGCTCTTAACTCAAAAAACTTGAATCTGAAATCAATGCTGCCGATCAATCAATTCAGTCAGTGTTTGGAACCCCCAAAATACAAGAAACGTAACATGCCTTTTAAAGAAAAAAACTATATAATTGATACAATAGAATGCACTACAAACTACTATATATATGTTAATTATATATATGTATATAATTAACCCCAGTATCGTGTGGACTTCCACGATATCTCCTTTCAGCAGTTTTTCCTTATTAAGGATAAATGTCTGCCATTTAAATATAATTTTAATATCTGCCTCTTGCTTCAACATGATGTAAACTAGCAGTAATACGCTTGAATAGCTTTGCCAACTTGACTACTCCTTCAGTCATGTTTGTGATTTTTTTTTTAATGCAGTGAATATCATCAACTTCTTCTCAGCACTGTTCTTCACACTCACTTTCTTTCTTCCAAAAACAATGTAATGTCCGTCTCTAGCTATAAGTTAATGTTAGCAAGTAAAACCAGATGTTTTGGGTTGATCCCCCAGGGTTCACTGTGACATTTGTGACGCCAAACAATGGTGTGTCACAGTTCCATAAGTTGTCCTTTCTTTTCTCTTTAGGTATTCCAAAAGGAGTTGGGGAAGCGAGCCGGGTGCATCAAGACCCTTAAGCGCTCAGTCAGGGATTTGACCAGGTGCAGCACAGCTGATGCACACTGGCTGCAGGAGCAGATGAATGAACTGGAGAGCCGCTGGGAGGTGGTTTGCAAACTATCAGTCAGCAAGCAGGACAGACTGGAGATTGCACTTGAGCAGGTAGTTAAAAATTTATTATTTGTTTATGCGTGGTATCATACGTGTATAATCGTATGCGCGCAAAATGTATTATTTATTGCAAATGTTTTGGGTTGCAGGAGTACTGCAACCCAGAGAAGGACAAGCGGTAGAAATTGGATGGATATTTCTTAACAGCAGAATTTATAGGAAATATTTCACTTTTAACCAAATTCAATTTGTAACCAGACAAATGTCAAAAAGCTTGACG
>NC_084621.1:59859904-59884904 GCF_033978795.1 Nerophis ophidion | reverse complement strand
TAGCTTACAATTAAAACATATTCTAAAGAAGAGATATAAAGCAAGCGTGTCAGCTGCAGTAAGCAACGGAACATGACTGTAATCGTGTTGGTTATAGCAAATGAATGTTCATAAGTGACTAGGGATTGGTACCGTTCACATGTGAACCCATACTGTACCAATTATTGGTACCTGATTACTGGTACCAGTACGCAATGGCACCAATTTTTAGTAGTTTTGTTTTTAAAAAAAAAAAAAATCTAATTTTTTATGGCAACATTTAAAAATTTGCTAAATATTATAACTGCTGTCCAATTGTTATATCTTGTTTTATTATTACATCTCTGAGTCTCAATTACAAATGCAAGTCCAGGACATTACATGGCAGTAGTGTAACGTTTATGGCATGTTGCCTCGTCAGTTTAGTCTTTGCCGTCTAGCCTTTTGTTGCATCCTAAAAAGGGTTAATACTGTAGGTATTGTATTTATTACGCACCATCTGTTTGAATGCAAAGTGCATCTTTGTTGTAGTTTTCAATAACAAATTTGGAGGCGTTGAAATCGACACAAGAAATCGCTAATGCTAATCATTAGCATGTCAATAGCAAAGCCAATGTGTATTAGCATCAAGCTAGTGCATTCTTTGGAAAAGTGGAGCCTTACTTCACTTACCTTTGAGCGTTTTTTGAGTCAATTGCTGTGTTGGCATTGGAAATTGCAACATTACCTGATGTGACGCTTGTGTGGCATAGTAATGCCGGATTGGTTCTTCCGGGGATGCGTCGAAGCGATGAACACAACAAGGTAAGTTATAAATGGATTTATTAAATAATAAAAGGCTAGGAACAAAAACACTGCTGTAAAGAGAAGGCAAACCAAAAACAGAAAAACAATTCCTCAGCATGTGAGCTGGAATAAACAAATGGCTTAGCGTAAAAGCTAGCGAGAATATACATACAAAGATGAAGGTCGAGAGTCGTCACTGTTGCGCGTGGGCAAATTAGGATCCGAGGAAGACTGAACAGAAAAGGCTGGCTTATAAAGGAGGGTGATTAGCTGAAGCAGGTGTGCGGTACGAGTGTAGCAGGTGAACTAATGAGTAACCAGAGTGATGGGCAAAACAGGAAATAAACGGGTCAGACTGAGAATGAAACAAAAATGGAAATAACAAACATGTGAAGATCTGAGCAGCAGATCGCAACACCTGAAAGTAGTTTGGCTGAGTTTGCTCTCAGTGCTGCTGGAAAAAACGCCAAGTGCCAAAGTGTAAAGAGTCGACAACCAGGCATGATGTCATTTGCTACCCAGGTAGCGTAAAATACCACCTTTGGCTTTTATGTAAATCGGCGCCCGGTAGGATTCCGTCCGTGCCAAAAACGTATCGGATTCGGTACCCATCCCTATATGTGACACAATCATAAAGTAACAGCACAGCGACATAATGATGGACACATACAAATATGTATTCAGGCACAGTACCTTGGCGTAAGAATAAAGACAGACATACAGTATTTAGAAGTGCTAGTAACCTCAATTCCATTCATTGTCTGACGCGGAAGTAAAACGCTCAGCTGTTTAATCACCTTGTTTTCAACTATGCACACCATGTACACTCACACGTTTTGTAGCAAACATTTTTCACAATATTCAACTTTATTGCCATAAATTTGTCATTAATCATCAGTCATGTTTCGCTTCTACAGAGATATAAGGGGCCCCGTGCACTGATAGGCGTCAGATTGGTGCAATATGTGCATATTCTCTAAATATTCACTTGGCGAGACATTTAGATTCAAAATGTATATTTAAAGTCCTACTGAAATGAGATTCTACTATTTAAACGGGGATAGCAGGTCCATTCTATGTGTCATACTTGATCATTTTGCGATATATTGCCATATTTTTGCTGAAAGGATTTAGTAGAGAACATTGACGATAAAGTTTGCAGCTTTTGGTGCTGATAAAAAAGCCTTGCCTATACCGGAAGTCGCAGATAATGACATCACAAGGGTGAGGGCTCCTCCAACCTCACATTGTTTATAATGGGAGCCTCCAGCAGCAAGAGCTATTCGGACTGAGAAAACGACAATTTCCCCATTAATTTGAGTGAGGAGGAAAGATTCGTGGATAATGATATTGATAGCGAAGGACTAAAAAAAAAAATAAATAAATAAAAATAAAGTAAAAAAAAAAAAGGCAATTCCATTGGGACGGATTCAGATGTTTTTAGACACATTTACTAGGATCATTCTGGGAAATTCCTTATCTTTCTATTGTGTTGCTAGTGTTTTAGTGAGATTAAATAGTACCTGATACTCGGAGGGGTGTGTCCACGGGTGTCTCGAGGCCAGTGTCTGAGGGAATTCACGGCAGATACAAGGACGGCGCAAACTCCACAGATCTCCGGTAAGAGGCGACTTTTTACCACAATTTTCTCACCGAAACCTGCCGGTTGACAAGTGGTCGGGATCCATGTTCGCTTGACCGCTCTGATCCGTAGTAAAGCTTCACCTCCGGGAATTTTAAACAAGGAATCACCGTGTGTTTGTGTGGCTAAAGGCTAAAGCTTCCCAACTCCATCTTTCTACTTTGACTTCTCCATTATTAATTGAACAAATTGCAAAAGATTCAGCAACACAGATGTCCAGAATACTGTTTAATTGCGCGATGAAAAGAGACGACTTTTAGCCGCAAACATTGCTGCGCTAATATTTCCTGACAGTCCGTGACGTCACGCGCACGCGTCATCATTCCGCGACGTTTTCAACAAGAAACTCCGCGGGAAATTTAGAATTGCAATTTAGTAAACTAAACCGGCCGTATTGGCATGTGTTGCAATGTTAATATTTCATCATTGATATTAGAGATGCGCGTATAGGCAATTATATCATCCGCATCCGCGTCACAAAAATCGTCATCCACCCGCCGTCCACCCGAACCAACTTTTTATCGGGATCGTACCCGCCCGCCAACCGCCCGCTGAATTACATCAGCGGTTGGCCACCTTTACCACTCACAGAGCTATTTAAAACTGCTTCACAGAGTAATGTAGTAATTTGGAGCAGCTAATGTTCTCACGACTCTTCAATAGCGTTAATCCTGATGACAAGAATATGGGCGTGCTGTGAAGCCATTGCCTTAGACACCTTCAACAACATACACGAACCGATTGTTGGTCCAGCAACATGTTGTGTGCAGCTTCCGTAATCACACGTATGAGATTGCAAGGCATACTGGGTGAAACAGAGTACACTGATGGTTGTGATATAAACAACTTTAACACTTACTAATATGCGCCACGCTGTGAAGCCACACAATACAAGATTGACAAACACATTTCGGGAGAACATCCTCACAGTAACACAACATAAACGCAGCACAACTAATACCCATAATCCTTTGTATTCGTGACACAACCTAAGTATATTTTACACCCCCACACCCCCAACCCCGCCCACCTTACCGACGCACGGGAGGGGGGGGGGCTTCAAAGCGTGGCGCATATTACTAAGAGTGTTAAAATTGTTTATATCACAACCATTAGTGTACTCTGTGTCACCCAGTATGCCTTGTAGTTGTGTGCGTTTTGTCACGGACCCCACACACAACATGATGCTGGACTGACAAGTAGAGTGTGTATGATGTAGAAGGCGACAAAGCCAATGGCTTCATTGCACGCACTAATATCTAATACCTGGGTGACTGCCGACAGTCATTCAAGAGAATAATAGCGTCTCCTTTTGACTTCTTCACTTCATGACACGGGTCTTAAATGGCTCTTTGAATGGCAAAGGATACCGATCCCAGAACCATGTATATCAAATGTCTCCGGATGGTTCAACCGCCACCCGCCCGAATCTAATTAAAATCTATTTTTTCGTCATGTCAACCGCCCGACCCGCGGTTTACCCGCGGACTCCGCGGATGAGACCGCAAACCGCGCATCTCTAATTGATATATAAACTATCAGACTGCGTGTTCGGTAGTAGTGGGTTTCAGTAGGCCTTTAAAATTAACATTTTGGTTTAAAATTTAGATTTAACATTTGATTTACTTACAAGAGCCATTCAAAAGACTTCAATTGTTCACAAACATCACATTCTGTAAGGCATATCTGAGTAGGTCAAAGGTGAGATAAAGTCAGGCCTACAAAAGAGGGTTAATAGTTGTTCATTAACAAGGGAAGTCATTCAGGAAGGCTCCTGCTTGACCCCACTCACACTGTTGTTTGGGGCCATAAGGCTGCATTGTTGTTTAAGCAAATACAAACACTGAAAAAAAGTAATTAAATGAAATGCTGACCAGCTTTTGTTGGCTTTCCACAGGAGTCAATGGTTACTTTGCAGGCTCGGGCAGTGGAATTGGAGAACATCCGACGTCTAGGTGACGAGATTCTCTCATCCTGTCACCCAGACTCTGTTATTACCCTTAAGTCTTGGATGGGTGTCGCCAAAACCCGCTATGAGGAGGTTAGGATTTTTCCGACAGCATGAGGGGGAAATGGAGCAGAATAATAAGGGTTTTTTTTCCACTTTGTGTTAAGTAAATACATTTCTATCAGGTATTTGTAATGATACCATACTTGTGTTTTTTGAGACAGGTTCTGACATGGGCCCAGCAGCAGGACCTAAAGATCCAGACCTGTTTAGCATCACTGGAGGCAGAGAGAGAGGAAGTCCAGAGGCTGTTGGAGTGGATCTTCTCAGCACAAGAAGCTGTCAACATCAGAGATGAAGAGCCTTTGCCTGAAAACACAGAACAGAACCAAGAACTGATTGAGCAACACGCTGTATGTTGTTTTATTTTTTTATTGTCATGTGTGGATACAATCACAATTCAGTTATTATATTTTTTTTGTTTGCAGGAATTCATGGAGGAGTTAAATATAAAGTTCCCAGAGGTTGAAAATGCAACAAAGTCCTGCAAACATAAAATTGTTTCTAAACAGCAGATTTCTCCCAACAAACGGCCTTTCATAAGTAAAAACAGTCACTTTAGTTTAACCATCTATACTGATCATGTGTAATAGTTATTTAAGAGAGTTGCTTTTTCCCCCCACCCAGAGAGAAGGAGCATAATGAAGCTGCAGCCTGCGGCACCAATCCCCCTGGAGCACCTTGACCCCCAGACACCGCAGCTCAGTCACCTGGTCAGTCAGTGGCAAAAACTTTGGTTCCTGGCTCTGGCGAGACAAAAATATTTGGAACAAAACCAGCAATCACTCAAAGAGGTTATTTTGTTTTGTAACATTGTTCACATGAAAGCGGTTGTTGGAAAAGTCCGACTTGTATGCAAATACATTTTGTCAAAAATTAAGCCCGACACGATGTTATGATGTTTTTGTGTTTTGTGAACAGATCGAAGAATTTGCCAACTTTGACTTCAATATTTGGCGAAAACGCTACATTCAGTGGATCAGTCATTTGAAGTCTCGGATCTTGGACGTGTTCCGCAACATTGACAGGGATCAAGATGGACGCATCAGTCAGAAAGAACTCATCGACTATGTTCTTGCTTCAAGTAAGATCGCAGGGCTTTTGACTCCTTTGTATGAAGCTGACATTAATGTTAATGTGTGGCTAAACTTAACAATCAAAGTAATGCATTCATGTTTACGTTTACATTGATACTATTGTACAAACCCCGTTTCCATATGAGTTGGGAAATTTTGTTAGATGTAAATATAAACGGAATACAATTATTTGCAAATCCTATTCAACCCATATTCAATTGAATGCACTACAAAGACAAGATATTTGATGTTCACACTCATAAACTGGATTTTTTTTTTTTTTGCAAATAATAATTAACTTAGAATTTCATGGCTGCAACACGTGCCAATGTAGTTGGGAAAGGGCATGTTCATCTCTGTGTTACATCACATTTTCTTTTAACAACACTCAATAAATGTTTGGGAACTGAGGAAACTAACTACCCAGGAAAGTACCCGTACACTTTTTTTACCAAGCCACGCTGTTGTAACACGTAATGAATGTGGCTTGGCATTGTTTTGCTGAAATAAGCAGGCGCTTAGATGGCAGCATATGTTGTTCCAAAACCTGTATGTACCTTTCAGCATTAATGGTGCCTTTACAGATGTGTAAGTTACCCATGCCTTGGGCACTAATGCACCCCCATACCATCACGCATACTGGCTTCTGAACTTTGCGTCGATAACAGTCTGGATGGTTCGCCCCCACTTTGGTCCGGATAACACAATATCTAATATTTCCAAAAACAATTTGAAATTTGGACTCGTCAGACCACAGAACACTTTTCCACTTTGCATCAGTCCATCTTAGATGATCTTGGGCCCAGAGAAGCCGGCAGCATTTCTGGATGTTGTTGATAAATGGCTTTCGCTTTGCATAGTAGAGCTTTAACTTGCACTTACAGATGTAGCGACCAACTGTATTTAGTGACAGTGGTTTTCTGAAGTGTTCCTAAGCACATGTTAGATAGTACTTTATTTATTCCGTCAGGAGAGTTCCTTGTGGTGATATCCTTTAGAGATTGATGTAGGTGTTTGATACAGTGCAGTCTGAGGGATCGAAAGTCACGGTCATTAAATTTTGGTTTCCGGCCATGCCGCTTACGTGGAGTGATTTCTCCAGATTCTCTGAACCTTATGGTATATTATGGACCGTAGATGTTGAAATCCCTACATTTCTTGCAATTGCACTTTGACAAATGTTGTTCTTAAACTGTTTGACTATTTGCTCACACAGTTGTGGACAAAGGGGTGTACCTCGCCCCATCCTTTCTTGTGAAAGATTGAGCATTTTTTGGGAAGATGTTTTTATACCCGATCATGGCACCCACCTGTTCCCAATTAGCCTGCACACCTGTGGGATGTTCCAAATAAGTGTTTGATGAGCATTCCTCAACTTTATCAGTATTTATTGCAACCTTTACTAACTTCTTTGTCACGTGTTGCTGGCATCAAATTCTAAAGTTAATGATTTGCAAAAATAAAAAAGTTTATGACTTTGAACATCAAATGTGTTGTCTTTGTAGCATTTTCAACTGAATATGGGTTGAAAATGATTTGCAAATCATTGTATTCCGTTTATATTTACATCCAACACAATTTACCAACTTATATGGAAACGGGGTTTGTACTATACATATGGCCAGTACAAATGCTGAGGGACACTTGAGAGATTCTGAATATGCAGGATTCTATTAGTTTATCATTACCGGTAACTCCTATTTAATGTGTAAATCACTATAAAATGGGGATAGGTTGATTGGCAACACTAAATTGGCCTTAGTGTGTGAATGTTGTCTGTCTATCTGTGTTGGCCCTGCGATGAGGTGGCAACTTGTGCAGTGTGTACCCCGCCTTCCGCCCGATTGCAGCTGCGATAGGCTCCAGCACCCCTTGCGACCCCGAAAGGGATAAGCGGTAGAAAATGGATGGATGGAATCGGTGTAAAATGAGACATAGCAGGAAAGCCATTGAAGCAAGGAATATCAAATTCATTGTCATATCAAATGACCTTTTTTAAACTCTCCGTCAAATATAGAGGTAGCGCAGCGTGTACCCAAAAGGGTACGATGGTTGTCACTAGGGGTCTACCTTTTTAAGAGACATTTACGTACCTTTTAGTCCAGGTCCATTTGTGTACCTTATCAGTAATTATAACCTTATCAATAATAATGTACAAATGTCAGTGCAATTGTTATAACACCCGAACCCTGTAAAGCTTAAATTGTTTCACATAGCAGGAACTTTTCAAATAGCTAAGAGTGCCAGGATGACATAAATGTGTGCTTGAAGCCATATTTAAAGAGAAAAACAGCTCAATACACAAAAATAAGTAAGATCTTGGATGAAATTGGCAATAAAACAAGATCATGTTGAAATGATAGAATAGAAATTAGATGTCAATAATGAAATGTGCCAATAACAGATACATGTATTATTTATTACTGTTTTTTAGTTATTCATTTCATTTTACTTTTGTAGCTGTATGTAAAATGGTACCTCTGAAGTGGCAGCTCTGTGCCTTTTTGTGTCAAAATTTGTGTTTTTAAATGTTTCCCACTTGTTTTCATTCGGTTTAAACCCCCGAGACTCCAAAAGGGACGGCGTGGCGCAGTGGGAGAGTGGCCGTGCGCAACCCGAGGGTCACTGGTTCAAATCCCACCTAGAACCAACCTTGTCACGTCCGTTGTGTCCTGAGCAAGACACTTCACCCTTGCTCCTGATGGGTGCTGGTTGGCGCCTTGCATGGCAGCTCCCTCCATCAGTGTGTGTGAATGGGTAAATGTGGAAGTAGTGTCAAAGCGCTTTGAGTACCTTGAAGGTAGAAAAGCGCTATACAAGTACAACCCATTTATTTATCATTTAACTAGCTCTTTCATGACTTTTGCACTTACTTTTAATATGTTTGTATTATAGTACCTTTTTTAATTTCCCAATTGTTCCTTAATGCCTTTATACTAATCTTGGCAGCTTAGTCACAGATGACCATGCTAATTTACGCTCTTGTGTCAGACACTTACTTCGATTTGATGTTTAATTTTTTTGCATTTATTTTTTTAATTTTGTAATGGTACTTTAATTATCATAAATAGTTTATTGTTGTTGTTTTTTTTTGTTTAAAAAAAAAGTTTTGTCATCCTATTTTAGTCAATTATTTGTAATATATTTTCAAGTTTAATGAATGTTGTAATTATACAATGTAGTTATTTAATTATAATTTTCACATTCTAACTTGATGTTTTGTTGATACGGTACATTCAGGTTTGTTGACAACGCCTAGCATGGCTGTACAATCCAATTCTTGTGTGACAGTCCTTGTTGCACTTTGAACAAACATGTGTAGAGACTTTGTCCCGCTCCTGCTGTGCAATGGTGTTTGCAGTACGTTTCCTCCTGTCTCTCTTCTCCTCTGCGAGCTGGCCTCTCCTCAAATCAGCCTCTTAATGCCTTTAGACTAATAATACTACTAGTATGCCCTATTTAAAATACTACTAATGATAGGTATTATTTATGACCTAAAGACATTTTTAAAGCAGCATCTACCCTTAGTGTACTGTTGAAAATGGTATAAATTTGTACTTTTTATCACCTTGTACCGTTTTTGGTAGTATTAGGGTATACTTCTGGCCTTCTAAAAAACAATATTGTACCTATACATGTATCTATAGGTACAAAAATGTTATTGTTTTGTTCCTCTATTTTTAAGTAGGTATGATTTATTTGTTTTAGACATATCAAGGACCATCTCATAGTTACGTATGCACAGTTGAACATGCCTGAAAAGAAGTAGGAAGAAGCATTAAAGTCGTTAGGCTTTTTAACAGAACAATACTGCATAGACATATTTTACGTGTACATCCTTGGGACGGCGTGGCGCAGTGGGAGAGTGGCCGTGCGCAACCCGAGGGTCCCTGGTTCAATCCCCACCTAGTACCAACTTCGTCATGTCCGTTGTGTCCTGAGCAAGACACTTCACCCTTGCTCCTGATGGGTGCTGGTTAGCGCCTTGCATGGCAGCTCCCTCCCTCCGTGTGTGACTGGGTAAATGTGGAAGTAGTGTCAAAGCACTTTGAGTATCTTGAAGGTAGAAAAGCGCTATACAAGTACAACCCTTCTACTTGCCGTGGCTATACAAATTAACTTGAAAGATTTCTCTCTATTACAGAATTCCCCACCAACTCTTTAGAGATGAATGCAGTGGCAAACATCATTGACATCAATAGTGACGGCTTCATTGACTACTATGAGTTTGTGAGTGCGCTGCACCCGAGCAGAGATCCCTACAGGAAAACTCTGGATGCGGATCAAATCAATGAAGAGGTGCAGATGGTGTTTGTTTAAGGATAAATGAGCTGTTTACAAAAAGGCTTTAAAAGCATGTTTCCCATGGTATCGTGTTTTCTAGGTGAGCCGTCAAGTGTCTCAGTGTAACTGCCCTAGGAGGTTCCAAGTGGAGCAGATCAGTGCCAATAGATACAGGGTGAGTCGTCTTAGTAGATATCTGTCTCACCTCCTCTACAGGTGGTGTTAGTTCATACCATAGTGCTGATGTGTATGTGTTACCATTGTTATTGTAAAGTACACAAAGTTATTTTTTCTTTCGGCAGTTCGGAGATTCCCAACAGCTGCGGATGGTTCGAATCTTGCGGAGCACACTGATGGTCAGAGTAGGAGGAGGTTGGACTGCTCTAGATGAGTTCTTGGTGAAGAATGATCCCTGCAGAGGTTAGTATAGTACACAACAGCATATTTTAGTTAAAAGTTTACTGACAGAATGTGTCAAAAAAAACAATCCATAAAGATAAAAAATATCATCAGTAAGGAAAGTATAAATTTACCGTAATTTCTGTTCTATAAGCTGCTACATTTTTCCCACACTTTGACTATCAGATCAATGGAATTGCCAAACCGGTCGTAGTTGCCCAATTAAATTTTTCACATTAAATCAAATGCACTCACACAAACATTTAGTCAGCCATGTAGTGTGTTATGGACTCACCCTCGTCATAGAAAAGAAGCGACAAAATGCATACAATACAACCGCCAAGCTAAAGGCAATCGACGTAGCCATGAAAAGAAAAAAAAAAGAAAAAGGATGAATAGACTGCTCAATTACCTCTCCGGTAAGCTACTGTATATTGTAGTCTTGTTCCGATACTAACATTTTGGTATTGGTACGACTGCCAATATGTATTTTTAGAATTGCCGATTCTGCCATTCTCCCTCTTCTGTCTTCAAACTGTTTCTGCTTGTATGCGCTGTGTATGTTTGTTGACTCACTTAACACGCGCCCAACGTCACAACGGCATGCCCGTATGCGCATGGAAAAAAAGTACCTGTATTTTTTAAAGGCAATACAGTACCTTTTTTAATTCATTAGTTCCGATATCTATCACGGGATCACATTCCTCAGCCTTCCGGGTAAGGTTTATTCAGGTGTACTGGAGAGGAGGTTACGCCGGATAGTCGAACCTCGGATTCAGGAGGAACAGTGTGGTTTTCGTCCTGGTCGTGGAACTGTGGACCAGCTCTATACTCTCGGCAGGGTTCTTTAGGGTGCATGGGAGTTTTCCCAACCAGTCTACATGTGCTTTGTGGACTTGGAGAAGGCATTCGACCGTGTCCCTCGGGAAGTCGTGTGGGGAGTGCTCAGAGAGTATGGGGTATCGGACTGTCTTATTGTGGCGGTCCGCTCCCTGTACGATCAGAATCATAGCTTGGTCCGCATTGCCGACAGTAAGTCGGACCCGTTTCCAGTGAGGGTTGGAGTCCACCAAGGCTGCCCTTTGTCACCGATTCTGTTAATAAATTTTATGCACAGAATTTCTAGGCGCAGTCAAGGCGTTGAGGGGTTCCGGTTTGGTGGCCGCGGGATTAGGTCTCTGCTTTTTGCAGATGATGTGGTCCTGATGGTTTCATCTGGCCAGGATCTTCAGCTCTCACTTGATCGGTTCGCAGCCGAGTGTGAAGCGACCGGAATGAGAATCAGCACCTCCAAGTCCGAGTCCATTGTTCTCTCCCGGAAAAGGGTGGCGTGCCATCTCCGGGTTGGGGAGGAGACCCTGCCCCAAGTGGAGGAGTTCAAGGAGTCTTGTTCACGACTGGGCGAAGAGTGGAATGTTAGTTTGACAGGCGGATTGGTGCGGCGTCTTCAGTAATGCGGAAGTTGTACCGATCCGTTGTGGTGAAGAAGGAGCTGAGCCTGAAGGCGAAGCTCTCAATTTACCGGTCGATCTACGTTCCCTTCCTCACCTATGGTCATGAGCTTTGGGTTATGACCGAAAGGATAAGATCACGGGTACAAGCGGCCGAAATGAGTTTCCTCGGCCGTGTGACGGGGTTCTCCCTTAGAGATAGGGTGAGAAGCTCTGCCATCCGGTAGGAACTCAAAGTAAAGCCGCTGCTCCACCACATCGAGAGGAGCCAGATGAGGTGGTTCGGGCATCTAGTCAGGATGCCACCCGAACGCCTCCCGAGGGAGGTGTTTAGGGCACATCCAACCGATAGGAGGCCACGGGGAAGACCCAGGACACGTTGGGAAGACTATGTCTCCCGGCTGGCCTGGGAACGCCTCGGGATCCCCCGGGAAGAGCTGGACGAAGTGGCTGGGGAAAGGGAAGTCTGGACTCCCCTGCTTAGGCTGCTGCCCCCGCGACCCGACCTCGGATAAGCGGAAGAAGATGGATGGATGGATGGATAGTTCCATGGTACTTCGTTAGTACTGGTATACCATACAACAGTATACCATGTAACAGGCACAGTCTTTTGTTAAATTTGTGAATAAAAACAAACACCTGTGTAAATATATCACATTTCAATGTGTACGCCAGATGCTTATAGACTTATGCGGCCAATATATGTACAAAATAAAATGTATCTAATTAAGAACTGGGTGCAACTCATATTAAGGTGCACTTTATAGCCCAGAAATTCCGGTACAGGAGGGCTAAGGCCACAGTTACACATTTGTAGTGTATGTTTATTGCCAGCATACCTGAGGGACTTCACACATTTCCATACAAATGTGTTGAAAAGTGAAATACGGCCTGCAGACCAGGTTAGAAGATAATCAGTATTTTAAAACAACATGAAAACTACAGAAGAGATTATTTAGAAAATTACAGACATTACCGCCACCTCGATGATACAACTGAGTTTCTCTCACATGCAAGCTGTTCCCAGGCTGCTATGTTAGGATGTGCTAAGTTTTATCACATTGTAACTCATTCTCATGCTGTTTTGCCAACAGTAAAAAGTCGGACCAACCTGAAGATCAAGGAGAAATACTTATCTCCAACAAACAGCGCCTCTAAAGGATTGACTGTCAGCAGGTCTAACTCAAGCCTCAGTCTCTACAGCAGTGCCTCTGCCCCCACCAGCCCCATGACACGCAAGGCAAGCCATCACTTAATTCTTCTGACAGCGGAACAAAAGGATTTCTACTACGAGTTAACACAGCATTGATCGATCAATATACATGAGTTTGACACCACGGATAGAAGGTTCACTCCAGTGAAGATTGAAATATATAATTACGATGCATTTCCCACTTTGGAATATGTTGTTTGGTGTAGTCCAGGGGTGTCAAACGCACGGCCCGAGGGCCGGATCAGACTCACGAACGGGTTTTATCCGGCCCGCGGGATGAGTTGGCCAAGTATAAAAATATAGCTGACATTTTTTTATGAAACAAATGACTATTTAGAATGTTTCAACCGAATCTCGCAATAGCAATTATTTGTATCTTTGTAGCTCAGTGGTGTCAAAGTTCAGGCCCGCGGGCCAGAATGATCTATGGCCCTCGGGATGATATTTGATTAGTATTAGAACCAGACCACAGGCCACAGCCACCTGCTGCTGTTTTGCGCGCACCAATACCCCATCAGTGTAGGAATTTTCAAAATGGGGTCCCAGGGACCCCATCAAGTCATAGAAATGGGGTCCCACAGTAATTTTTCGGGGTCCGGTGTGATAAATGATAAATGTATGTATTATCCTGTTATAGTAGCGGGTAGAGCGGCCGGCCAGAAACCTGAGGGTTGCAGGTTCGCTTCCTACCTATTAGGTAGGTAGGTAGGTCTTTATTGTCATTACAACAAGTACAACAAAACTTTGTTTTCAGCACAAACCTCTTCAAGATTAGACAAACAAACAGTGTACAGGGTTACAGAACAAGAACGTTGATGGGTCACCATAAGGCGCCCCGTAAAAGATGGGAAAAAGGTAAACGCTGGGGAAGGATTGACATCCAAAAAATCGCTGCCGTTGTGTCCTTGGGCAGGACACTTCACCCTTTGGCCCCGGTGCCGCTCACACTGGTGAATGAATGATGAATGAATGATAGGTGGTGGTCGGAGGGGCCGTAAGCGCAAACTGGCAGCCACGCTTCCGTCAGTCTACCGCAGGGCAGCTGTGGCTACTGATGTAGCTTACCACCACCAGGTGTGAATGAATGTTGAGTCCCAGTTCTCTGTGAGCGCTTTGAGTGTATAGAAAAGCACGATATAAATTTAAGTTATTTTATTATTATTTTTATATCTCACATTCTCTATTGTGTTTTGGAAAAAGGTTGCCATAAATGTTACTTAATTCTTTAAAAATAATAATACAAAAGAAAATAAATGTTTATGCATATATCTATATATATATATATATATATATATATATATACATATATATATATATATATATACACATATACATATATTTATATATACATATACATATATATATATATATATATATATATATATATATATATATATATATATATATATGTAACAACAATAATAATAATAATAATAATAACAATAATCATTATTAGCCAGTGATGGAGTTTAACACTTAGGCATCCATGTTCACTTTCATATACATTGCCGATACCATTTTTTTGTATCTTGTTTTGAACTGATGGACATTTGAACATTGCTTGAGCCCCACAAACACATTCTGAAAATATAACGATAAAAATATAGAAAAAAATACCGATAGTGGTAAAGTTTAGATCCATGAAGGAAAGAAGAAGATGAATGAATGTTTATAACTGAACATTTATATATATATATATATATATATATATATATATATATATATATATATATATATATATATATATATATATATATATACATATAAATGTTCAGTTATAAACATTCATTCACCTTCTTCTTTCCTTCATGGATATGGAGGAAAATCTGGGCACACGCGGGCTATATATATATATATATATATATATATATTTATATATATGAATGTTCAGTTATAAACATTCATTCACCTTCTTCTTTCCTTCATGGATCTAAACTTTACCACTATCGGTATTTTTTTCTATATTTTTATCGTAATATTTTCAGAATGTGTTTGTTCTATTTTTGGCCAAAGTAAGACAAAGAAAAACAATCTGTAACGACTGGACGGCATAGCCATGCCATGTTTGTTCCCCCGAGGATGCGTAGGCACGAACACGGCAATGCTAAGATATAATGAAATTTATTTAACTAAAAAAAGGAGCTAAGGGACAAAAACACCGGAGCTAAGCAGAAAAACAAACCAAGGGCGCTAGCATAGAAGGTAGGAATAATAATAATAATGGATTAGATTTATATCGCGCTTTTCTATTGTTAGATGCTCAAAGCGCTCACAGAGAAGTTGGAACCCATCATTCATACACACCTGGTGGTGGTAAGCTACATATGTAGCCACAGCTGCCCTGGGGTAGACTGACGGAAGCGTGGCTGCCAGTTTGCGCCTACGGCCCCTCCGACCACAACCAATCATTCATTCATCATTCATTCACCGGTGTGAGCGGCACCGGGGGCAAGGGTGAAGTGTCCTGCCCAAGGACACAACGGCAGCGATTTGGATGTCAATAGGTGGGAAGCGAACCTGCAACCCTCAGGTTTCTGGCACGGCCGCTCTACCCACTACGCCATGCCGCCCCGAATAACAAACAGACAAACTAGACTTGACACAAAGGCACACAAAAGGGAAAACAAATCATTAGCGTGAGAGCTGGAATAAAACAACAAAGGCATAGCGTGAAAGCTAGCGAGAATATACATCCAAAATCAAATTAGGATCCCAGACAGAACTAACAAAAGGGGTAAGCTTAAACAAGGCAGTAATCAAAATAGAAACAGGTGTGTGTCGAAAATGAGGGGCAGGTGAACTAATAAGCTACCATGGTGACAAAGCAAACTGGAAATAAGGAGTCAGACGGAGAGGTATACACAAATGGAAACAAAACAACAAACTGTGAACATCCGAGTAGCGGATCGCAACACAATCTGCAGTTCTTTTTATTTTTTTAGTTTTATTGCCTTGGTTTTGATAGTCCAGCCCACGTGTGCCCAGATTTTCCTCCATGCGGCCCCTGAGATAAAATGACTTTGACACATACTGGTGTAATTTCATCTGTTTCATGACATGTGACGCTAAGAGGCTCCAACTTCCACATGACACTGAACAGAATAAGCTGTGGAAAATGTATAAATGGATATTTGTTTTTTAAGGCTTTACTCCGCCGAAGCCTCTCAGGTGACCGCTGCATTCGTCCGAGAAGTTCCATCGCTGCGCTGGGATCTGAACTCCTGTTTGTTACGACCGAGGGAGACGACACGTTATCGCCATCAGGTGAGGAAATCTTCTCACTATAATGAGATGTCAAGTCGTTTCGTTATGTAATGCAGGTCATAGGTCACAATCATAACTGTATACCATAAATTAGTGAGCTTTTTTTTGGTTTTCATTCTTCTGATCCCCTCCAGAAGAGGCCGAGAAGCTGCTACCCACATGATGGCCTTTGCCTCCGAGGTCTTTGTGTCTTCTAAACCTAAACAGCCCCACGGCCCTGAGACACGGTGATAAGTAGAAGTACAGTGATTGAGAGGCCAAAAAAAAATAAAGCAAAAAAACAAAAGCAGATCCTGAAAAGCAAGTACTGTTGGGAGTTCAGGATGCAGAAACATTTGCACCTTTTGTGATGTCCATGTGAAAATACCGACATGAGAACTGTCCCTCCTGGTGTGAGTCATAATATTTTGTATTACCTGTTTCAATTCACACAGACTTTCATTGCATTGAAAATCGTTTTTTTATGAATAAAAATTTACTGCATGCTAGCCTGAACCTTGTAATATCATAACGTGCCAACATCCGTGCACATAATGTGTTTCGAAAACACAATTACCCAAACATATTATGATACCAGCTGCATACACTATGTTCAACTGTGGGATGTTTTTTGTCATTTTCCATAAGCATGATGTTGTTGTCAGCGGGCCACACTTTTGTGTCTTTTACTCTTTCTGATGCTTTTAAGTAATTGATCTTATTTTTTTATTTTGTTTACAGTCCTGCAATGTTAGGATATTTTAAACACCGAAGATTGTCTACTGAACAACGCACTGATTTTTGACAGGTTGTAGAGATTATTTTCTCAGGATTGGTTTTGCATTTGGATGTATTTTTTTATATGCTGTGGAATATAAACCGTATACATTTTCATTTTTACTCTAGCAAGGTCTTCTTTAGCACTTTTTTTTTCCCATTTAAAAAGCACTTTCTGTGTCAGAGAAAGACATTTGACAGTTGTGAAGTACATGTCGAAATGCCAAACTGTAATTCTGTGTACATAGTTCATGAATTTATACTCAACCACTGCATATTTTTCTTTTTCATATTCAGTATCTTGTACCAAAAGTCTCTGTCTTCCATGCTTTTTTCTATCTTTCCTTTTACGTTTCTTTGTTTCCAATAATTTAGCTTTAGTGCTCTCGTTTGAATGTGTTAAACATGTGAGACCACTCTAGCCTGACATAGTGAGGATTGCAAATTGATATTCAGCCAAATTCTTAACTTTTCAAGGCAGCAAACACACTAAATATTTGGCTTTTTTCTTTTACTACAGTTTGGACCTGATCTACAAAGATCCAAATAAGACAAGCTGAATAGCATGTGGAAACTATAACATTGTGTGTACTATTAGTGGTACACGCAACTTGGTATAAGTGCAAAAGCGGCGCAGCCTGCCCGATTTAAATGAGCTGTTTGCGTGTACAGTGTACGGCGTGGCCGTGCGCAACCTGAGGGTCCCTGGTTCAATCCCCACATAGTACCAACCTCGTCACGTCCGTTGTGTCCTGAGCAAGACACTTCACCCTTGCTCCTGATGGGTGCTGGTTAGTGCCTTGCATGGCAGCTCCCTCCATCAGTGTGTGAATGTGTGTGTGAATGGGTAAATGTGGAAGTAGTGTCAAAGCGCTTTGAGTACCTTGAAGGTAGAAAAGCGCTATACAAGTACAACCAATTTATCATTTATTATAGGCTGTTACCATGGATACACTCATTTCCCTTCATATTTATGGAAACATATGCTCCAACCAGTAGTGTTTATCGTCTTGTTGTTGACATGCAGCACACACATCTTTATACCACCTATTATGGGCTATATGGAAGCACAACCTAGACAATATAACCTATTTTTAGTGCGCTGAAGGTGCACTCTGGAAGGTGCTGTGTTGTTGTGAAGGTGCAACTGGAATGATCCAGATCCAAGACCATGCCTATTGCAAGATGTGTTGTTTTTATAGGCGATATGTCACGATAATGTATCCCCAATACTGAAAACAACACTACTAAAACAGATCAATTACAAACTGTACATTAGTTTTAATCAGCATTCAGCAGCTATCCATCCATCCATCCATCTTCTTGGGGCGGCATAGCTCGGTTGGTAGAGCGGCCGTGCCAGCAACTTGAGGGTTGCAGGTTCGATTCCCGCTTCCGTCATCCTATTCACTGCCGTTGTGTCCTTGGGCAAGACACTTTACCCACCTGCTCCCAGTGCCACCCACACTGCTTTAAATGTAACTTAGATATTGGGTTTCACTATGTAAAAGCGCTTTGAGTCACTAGAGAAAAGCGCTATATAAATATAATTCACTTCACTTCACTTCTTCCGCTTATCCGAGGTCGGGTCGCGGGGGAAGCAGCCTAAGCAGGGAAGCCCAGACTTCCCTCTCCCAGTCACTTCGTCTAGCTCTTCCCGGGGGATCCCGAGGCGTTCCCAGGCCAGCCGGGAGACATAGTCTTCCCAACGTGTCCTGAGTCTTCCCCGTGGCCTCCTACCGGTTGGACGTGCCCTAAACACCTCCCTAGGGAGGCGTTCGGGTGGCATCCTGACCAGATGCCCAAACCACCTCATCTGGCTCCTCTCGATGCGGAGGACCAGCGGCTTTACTTTGAGTTCCTCCCGGTTGGCAGAGCTTCTCACCCTATCTCTGAGGTAGAGCCCCGCCACCCGGCGGAAGAAACTCATTTTGGCCGCTTGTACCCGTGATCTTATCCTTTCGGTCATGACCCAAAGCTCATGACCATAAGTGAGGATGGGAACGTAGATCGACCGGTAAATTGAGAGCTTTGCCTTCCGGCTCAGCTCCTTCTTCACCACAACGGATCGGTACAACGTCCGCATTACTGAAGACGCCGCACCGATCCGCCTGTCGATCTCACGATCCACTCTTCCCCCACTCGTGAACAAGACTCCTAGGTACTTGAACTCCTCCACTATATAATGATATTTTTGAATCGGGGATATGTCATTATTTTTTATTTATTGTAGTGCAAATATGTTGACACACATGTTTGATGGAGGATTATTTGTCCATCGCCTTTCCCGCGCATCTAATGGGCTGTTTGTGCGTAACTGTGCCGCTTTGCACGTTTTCAAACATGTTGAATTAAAATACAAAACAGCGGACACAGAGCAGTCTTAGACTTGATAAATCACATTGCAAGTGCCAGATAGTCATATATGTGCATCGCCTTCCTCTGGTATTGTGGGCCTTATAATAATCAGCATACATTCTTCATATACACAAGGACAAACACGCCAATTTGGATGGTGCTCTCTAATTTGTTCATTTAAGGGAATTAGTCCTCCGCACACAAGCTTGGTAGATGAACATTGTGTGCGCTATCAGGTTTGTGCATGTTTTATTACACACAAACCTTTGGCAAATCAGGCTCTAAATTTACATTATGTTTATCACCTACTTTGAGATTGTCCTTAATTTGTTCATTATATCATTATGTGGTTAACAAAAGAACCCCCAACATTGTAACTTCTACTATGCACCCCAACCTTTCTCTACTGTCACTAATCATTCTATGTCTACCTGTACAAGTGAACACATGTTTTGCTATGAAATAAACATATTTGTTGTGATTATTTCCTCAGTAGAATGAATAATTAGATTAGTTGTTTTACACACACATATATATAGACAGTATATATACATATATATTCTTGTTCTTAGAAATGAAGGCTATTCCATGCGAGAAATTGCTAAGAAATTGAAGATTTCCTACAACGGTGTGTACTACTCCCTTCAGAGGACAGCACAAACAGGCTCTAACCAAGATAAATAAGTGGGAGGCCGCGTTGCACAACTGAGCAAGAAGATAAGTACATTAGTGTCTGTAGTTTGAGAAACAGACGCCTCACAGGTCCCCAACTGGCATATTCATTAAATAGTACCCGCAAAACACCGGTGTCAACATCTACAGTGAAGAGGCGGCTGCAGGATTCTGGGCTTCAGGGCAGGGTGGAAAAGAAAAAGCCATATCTGAGACTGGCCAATAAAAGAAAAAGATTAAGATGGTCAAAAGGAACACAGACATTGGACAGAGGAAGACTGGAAAAAAGTTTTGTGGACGGAT
Organism: Nerophis ophidion; assembly: GCF_033978795.1. NCBI lineage: Eukaryota > Metazoa > Chordata > Actinopteri > Syngnathiformes > Syngnathidae > Nerophis > Nerophis ophidion. The sequence continues at coordinate 59,864,713 of NC_084621.1, read as the reverse complement.
GAATCCAAGTTTGAGGTGTTTGGATCACAAAGAAGAACGTTTGTGAGACGCAGAACAACTGAAAAGATGCTGGAAGAATGCCTGACGCCATCTGTTAAGCATGGTGGAGGTAATGTGATGGTCTGGGGTTGCTTTGGTGCTGGTAAGGTGGGAGATTTGTACAGGATAAAAGGGATTCTGAATAAGGAAGGCTATCACTCCATTTTACAATGCCATGCCATACCCAGTGGACAGCGCTTGATTGGAGCCAATTTCATCCTACAACAGGAAAATGACCCAAAACACACCTCCAAGTTGTGCAAGAACTATTTAGAGAAGAAGCAGGCAGCTGGTATTCTATCGGTAATGGAGTGGCCAGCGCAATCACCAGATCTGAACCCCATTGAGCTGTTGTGGGAGCAGCTTGACCGCAAGAAGTGCATCCAACCAATCAAACTTGTGGGAGCTGCTTCTAGAAGCGTGGGGTGCAATTTCTCCAGATTACCTCAACAAATAAACAGCTAGAATGCCAAAGGTCTGCAATGCTGTAATTGCTGCAAATGGAGGATTCTTTGACGAAAGCAAAGTTTGATGTAAAAAAAAAATCTTATTTCAAATACAAGACATTATTTCTAACCTTGTCAATGTCTTGACTCTATTTTCTATTCATTTCACAACGTATGGTGGTGAATAAGTGTGACTTTTCATGGAAAACACAAAAATTGTTTGGGTGACCTCAAACTTTTGAACGGTAGTTTTATATATATATATATATATATATATACATATATATATATATATTGTATTTTGTATTTTTTTAATTTTGGCTGATTTAATATGCAAAATTTTCCATTTTGTGTAATGTTTTTGTCAGCAAATGTGAGAACAGTACTAACACGACGTAGTAGTGTGTGAAGATTTAGGTCCTGTACACATTGTCCTCCAATGGCAGAAATTTCATCTGTGGATCTTCAGCTCAGTTTGGCCTCCTGCTGGATCTTCGAGGCTCACTTACAGCTAACATGCGGTACTAAAAACACAGTCATACTGCTTTTAACCCAGAGGCCAGCAGTGTATTTTTCTCTCACCAAAGTACTGACAATGCCTTGTCAAGACATCACTCGGCGCTGTTGCTGAGGTCTATCAAAACAAATTACCTTGACCTGTTTGGCTGAGATGGATTGATTATACAATCTGCACTAGTGATTTAGGGCTATATAAGTAAACATTGATTGATTGATTGATTGATTGATTGATACATATGCAGTAACTGTAAAAACGAAAAATTTGAAGTTATTTCAATTGACAGAGTCAAATATATACATACACACCTCCTAATACTTGGAAAAAGTATAATCTTGGCTAGATAGTTGATCCCTGTTCATGGCGGAATTGGTAGTTTTTTAAATTCGAATTGGTTTTCTGGCACAGAGCCCATTTTGTGAATACTCTACACCAGGGGTCCCCAAAAATTTGTCCGGGGGCCGGGCTGTATATATATATATATATATATATATATATATATATATATATATATACCATAAAAAAAATGCCAGAAATAGCCAATTTGCTCAATTTACCTTTAATAAATACATCTATATATATAAAAAAATGGGTATTTCTGTATGTCATTCCGTCATTTATTTTTTTTCCTTTTACGGAAGGTTTTTTATAGAGAATAAATGATAAAAAAAAAACAAAAAAAACACTTAATTGAACGGTTTAAAAGAGGAGAAAACAGGAAAACAAATTAAACTTACATTTTGAAACATAGTTTATCTTCAATTTCGATTCTTTAAAATTCAAAATTCAACCGAAAAAAAGGAGAGAAAAACTAGCTAATGCGAATCTTTTTGAAAAAATTAAAAAATTTTTTTATGGAACATCATTAGTAATTTTTCCTGATTAAGATTAATTTTAGAATTTAGATTACATGTTTTAAATAGGTTAAAATCCAATCTGCACTTTGTTAGAATATATAACAAATTGGACCAAGCTGTATTTCTAACAAAGACAAATACTTATTTCTTCTAGATTTTCCAGACCAAAAATTTTGAAATAATTTCAAAAGACTTTGAAATAAGATTAAAATTTGATTCTACAGATTTTCTAGATTTGCCAGAATATTTTTTTTGAATTTTAATCATAATAAGTTTGAAGAAATATTTCAGAAATATTCTTCGTTGAAAAAACAAAAGCTAAAATGAAGAATTGAATTAAAATGTATTTATTATTCTGTACAATAAAAACATACATTTACTTGAACATTGATTTAAATTGTCAGGAAAGAAGAGGAAGGAATTTAAAAGGTAAAAAGGTATACGTGTTTAAAAATCCTAAAATCCTTTTTAAGGTTGTATTTTTTCTCTAAAAATGTTTTTCTGAAAGTTATAAGAAGCCAAGTAAAAAAATAAATGAATTTCTTTAAACAAGTGAAGACCAAGTCTTTAAAATATTTTCTTGGATTTTCAAATTCTATTTGAGTTTTTTCTCTCTCAGAATTAAAAATGTCAAGCAAACCGAGACCAGCTTGCTAGTAAATGAATACAATTAAAAAAATAGAGGCAGCTCACTGGTAAGTGCTGCTATTTGAGCTATTTTTAGAACAGGTCAGCGGGCGACTCATCTGGTCCTTACGGGCGACCTGGTGCCCGTAGGCACCGTGTTTGTGACCCCTGGTATATACTATACACTATTTTGCCAAAAGTATTTGGCCACCCGTCCAAATGATCAGAATCAGGTGTCCTAATCACTTGGCCCGGCCACTGGTGTATAAAATCAAGCACTTAGGCATGGAGACTGTTTCAACAAACATTTGTGAAAGAATGGGCCGCTCTAAAGACCTCAGTGATTTCCAGCGTGGAACTGTGATAGGATGCCACCTGAAATTTGGTGGAGGAACTATGGTGTTGGGTTGTTTTTCAGGAGTTGGGCTTGGCCCCTTAGTTACAGTGAAAGGAAATTTGAATGGTCCAGGATACCAAAACACTGTGGACAGTTCCATGCTCCCAACCTTCCTCTTCCAACAACATGACTGTGCACCGAGGTCCAAAAAGACATGGATAACAGAGTCTGCTGTGGATGAACTTGACTGGCCTGCACAGAGTCCTGACCTGAACCCGATAGAACACCTTTGGGATGAATTAGAACGGAGACTGAGAGCCAGGACTTTTCGACCAACATCAGTGTGTGACCTTACCAATGAGCTTTTGAAAAATTCCTTTAAACACACTCCAGAACCTTCTCAGAAGAGTTGAAGCTGTAATAGCTGCAAAAGGTGGACCGGCATCATATTGAACCCCATGGGTTAGGAATCGGATGACACTTTAAGTTCATAAGTGAGTCAAGGCAGGTGGCCAAATACTTTTGGCAATGAAGTGTGTGTGTATATATATATGTATATATATATATATATATATATATATATATATATATATATATATATATATATATATATATATAATTGTTTTTTTTTTTCCTCCCCTACTAATTGACTGAAAGAACGCGGCTCGAGCGCGATGATGTTGCGTTATCGATGGGAAAATGCATTTTTAGAGAATATAATTTGCCTGAGTGGCGGGGAGACACTGAGAGTAACAAGCAGTAGAAAATGGATTAGAAAGGACCGATTAAAAAAAATAATAATAATAAAAATTATGAATTTTTTTTACTTGGGACTTCCCGTGGGCCGGATTTTGGACGCTTGTGGCCCGTTTCCGTAGCCATAGTTTGGGGACCCCTGGTCTACAGTTTTTAATAAAAAAAAAAAAAAAATGGAATTACCATCATAATTTAACCGCGGACTTTATTTATTTTTTTGCACGGAAGGACTGAGTTTGAGTTGAGTTGAGTTTGAGTTAATTTCAAACATGCAAGCAGACATGATACATCACAATTTCCAGTTTCTCTTTTCAACATGTTCGAAAAGGAGTAGGAAGAAGCAGAGCTTATTTAATCCTACCCCTTTTCTTTTACATAACAGTTGCTAAAACTATTGTTCACTTCCTGTTCTTAATTTATTCACAATATACTCCATAAGTATCACAATAAAAATAAATAATAATTGGTGAAGTCAGTAATCGTTACTTCCCAGTTAGGTCTCTAGGTGTTTAATGCTGTGTATTTTATTTTTATTTTTTTAAATGTGTCCATGAATGTGTCAAAGATGCAAAACCAATATAAATGTGCATAACCAGGCTAGATTGTGGTTATCATGAATAAGGATATCAACCTCACTGCTGTTTTTATGTCACTAAAAATAATTTCTGGAGAAGGTTTTAAATGTAATTTTCCTCACTGCTTCTTGACCTAATGTCTTTTCTTGTTCCCCTCCTCCACTCATGACTTTAGTTCCCAGACTGGTCCCTTGGCTCAGCCCCTGTAGTCACATGACAACATCCCAGAGATCCAGACCAGTAAAACACTGAAGTCAAAGCGAATAATGCGTACTCCACGGGGATATCTAAAGGTCACTATCCTGCTGCACCGGGTCTTTATCGCTGAATAAATTCTTCCACTGGGGTGCAACTGAAATTTTTTTGTCCCCCACAAGAAGGTAGGCGTGGTATTCGATGCCATTTGTCAGAGTAGACATCTACAGTAACTTTGTATTTTAACCATGCCCGTGTGATGTGGAGAATAGAACATGTTTATATTTATTATGATAATAATTATGTAAATAATAGGGACAGCTCATTGGTACAGTGGTTAGTGCTTGTGCCTCACAGTGAGAAGGTCATGGGTTCGATCACAGACTAGGGGTGTTTCTGTGTGGAGTTGTTATATGTTTTCCTGTGTCTGGCTTCTCTTTAGGTACTCCGGCTTCCTCCC